>NC_136266.1:40219579-40410689 GCF_964187855.1 Myxine glutinosa | reverse complement strand
AGGCTGGCGAAATAACCTAGAGGTATATGGGCACTCATCCCTGGTGTTGGGCTAGCGGCTAGGGTGCCGGCTTAGGATACCTAGGATCCTGGGTTCGAATCTCGGTCGATCGCCGAATTAACGCCAGGGGGGTTGACTCAGCCTGTCATCCTTCCGAGGTCGGCTATTGAGTACCAGTTCACTGGTAATTCCCTGCTTGTCGTTAAAGGCGGCAAAAAGGGTTGGCGTCAGGAAGGGCATCCGGCCGTAAAACATTGCTTCAAAAAGGGGACCGAAAAACAACAACAACCACAGTTCCCGAAAAAGGCCAACCCCCACTTGCGGGGAAAAATGGCCTCTAAAGGTGGTTTTTTTTATATGGGCACTCACTTCTGAGCTATCTAGCTTGGGTTTGACTCCAGCTACAAACTGTCACCCTGGTGTTTCATGGATATTATGCCGCACAAGGGGCATTCGTAAACATTAAATATCTCGGTGTCTTTTACGAAGAGGAGGCAAGTTATTGCCTGCACTCTGATGAGCAAATTCCAAATCCTTTCACCTTCAGTGGAGTATCCTATGTCAGAGTAGTGACCATTCCATCATTGGTTCTCGCCATAGAATATTTATCGACTAGTCGTGATATGCCCTGGCACTCCTTAAAGAGTATGGCACTCTAATTATATTATTTATATTTGATTGTAGGCTCTGGAACTGCTTGTCCCTGCAGTGGACGTAAATGCTGTTGCTCGGGCCAAGGCATATGTACGACGGGGAACGGCCTTCTGTGAACTTCAGCTCTTTGTAGAAGGTAAGATCTTATTATCCATCAACCTTCAGTTTCATTAAGCCCGTGCAAATGTAAATGTGAACAGAAAATTCAGAAATATCAGGTGGCTTTTTCAAACTCTTTTCAAACATTCCATCGGTTTATTCTATGGTGTGTATGTACAACATCATTATGGACACACACTTTATCAGACATCTAATCCTGTTTGAGGAATCTGTCTCGGAAGACTAAACATTTGTGAGAGATTATGTCATCAATACCAGGCCCACTTAAAACTGGTCACAAATTTAGCTCAAAATTTGAACTACCTGTGGGATGTAATTTAATTTGATCATTTAAAATTTAAATGATCAAAGATCACTTTTAATTTAATCACTTTGATCTAGATATCTACATAACTCAATTTTAAGGGACGTCTCTTTTTCCGGGGGTGAACGCACCCTTCCTCCACCCCAATGCAAGTCGGGGGACCAAAGTTTCCCCAGACCCTTCCCTTGGATCGGCCCTTTCCCTCTTGTCACTGTCTCTTCTCTCTATTTCTCTCTCCCTCTCTCTCTAACTCTGACGTGGCCCTGACATTGTGAAGGTGGGGATTGTGAAGGTCTCTGTGCTGCGGGCTTGTTTGAGAGAATTATCCGGGGCTAAACAACAACAACTCAATTTTAAAAGTATCTGCAGTTTCTGTTCTCACGTCCTTTCCTGGGAGACTATTCCATGCATTTACTGCTCTCCGAGTGAAAGAACCTTGCCTTAATACCATCCTAACTCTCCTCTTCTTTACTTTGAAACTGCGGCCCCTGGTCCTGTCCATTCTGCTGAAAATTTCACAGTGCTTTGGTAGTTTCCATTGTGCCAGGGTTTCTAAATTTTCAACACATTCATAACTTTGTTTTTCTTTGCAAGATGTATATCTTCATATATCAATTTCCGAATTCAGAATTTCTTCCATTATATTAATCAATTTAATGACCAGCCAATCTCACCTGCCACACGGTCATTTTGCAATATAGATAAGCGGCAAATTTTGTTTTTACGTGAATCTTGTCGAGTAAAATTTCCAGTGGTCAAAGTGTTGCTTCTTCATATTTGACAGTACGCATCAATTGTGTTTAGCCTGTTATGCTCATGATTTATTTAATGGACCCCTTAAAGATAGCATTTTCCAGAACACACAATGCAGTCTCACGCACAATATTTAGCCTCATCCCTAGAGGAGAGGCCATTGAAATGGTGTGTGTGTGCGTGTGTGTGCGTGTGTGTGTGTGTGTGTGTGTGTGTGTGTGTGTGCGTGCGTGCGTGCGTGTGCACGCACACAGATCTACTTTCATATAAATTGCTCACTATCAGATCTACTGCGATCTATGTACTAGCGATGTCGTTAAATGCTCAGTATTTTATTTTATTTTTTGTATACAGGATCGAGGCTCATGAAAGAGCTAACATTTATCACACAAAAAATCAAAGACACACAAAACATATCATAAGGGTAGCGGTAGACAAGATGGGGAGAGAAGGGGAAGCACAAACACAACATATGAGAGCAGGAACATCGGGAGATCTGTGGGAGGGAGAGGGCTTGGGGGGGATGAGGCGTGGGAATGGGGGGGGGGGGGGGGTGGTCAGAGAAGCATAAAACACAAGACACTGCAAGGACTTCCACGACAGAAGTTGGTATTTCAAAAAAGTGGATCTGGGGTGAAATTAGCGGGGGTAGAAAAGATCAAGGTTTTGGATGGGGGAAGACAAGAGTTGGTGGTTTTGGATAAGAGATGGTGGTGAACAGCTGTTTTAAAGACCTGGAGGGAGGAGTGGGATTGAAGAGAGTGAGGGAGTTTGTTCCAAAGGTGGGAGAAAAGAGGAATGAAGGAGTGAAGGTGAGCAGAGAGTCTTGATTTTGGTAGTTTAACCATAAGAGGATTGCAGGCAGATCTTGTGCGACCTGTAGGAATATTTGGGGGACAGAGCCCAGAGAGAGCTGGGGGAGCAAGGCCGGAGAGGAGTCGGTAGAAGACAGAAAGACCACCAACCTGCCTGCGGTGAGTAAGTGAAAGGCCCTCGGAGTTAGCTTCATTGTGGGAGATTCCAATGATTCTGAAAGATATTGTTTGTGTATTGCAACGTTTTGTGTGATAATATTGATCTTGGCTGAGGAACTGTCTTTGTCTGGCGTTATGATTCAGGAAGCCACAAGGTGGTGATGATCGGAAGAGTTTGCTGAACCAATGAATGGCGGTTCAGCAAACTCTTCCTATCCTTTTTTTTTTTGCTGAATTTTTCTGAACTAATCGTGTAAGCACAGCAATAGACTGTTGGGATTTTCAATTTACAAGTTGTCTCTCATTTCTCTCTTCGTAGGTTTGCAGGATTTTGAAGGTGCTCTGAAGCTTGATCGTGGGAACGCCATGTTGCAAGCTGATGCAGATAAAATCCGAAGCTTGATTCAGGGCACGGATAATAGAGTCTAACTTCTGTGTTCATCCATGTCGTCAGGTTCACTATGTTTTTTCGTTCAAAAATTTTGGAGATTAGCAAAACTATACATTTTTGGAATATTCAGAGCATGAGGAATCCAAAAATTAATGTTGGCATTTGCGTAGACACCTTTGCGAAAATGACACTCAGGACAGTGATGAAGATCTGTAAAAGCAAATTCCTGAACGGTATAGACCTCGTAGATCCTGTGTATAGGACTTATAGTTCAATCTGATACTAACAAGGCTGCTTTCTTGCTTTATAAACCCAACTTATAACTTCAAAGGACTTGCAATATCATGTATTATGTAATACAGTTATATCACAAATATAAAGACAATGATTTTCAATTACCTTTGTTTGTTGCTTTTCTATAATCCTGAGCACTATTTTGAGGCCTTTATTGGATTTCTTGACCCAGAAAACATAGGATTAGCATATTTAATTAAGTTTCTAGGTTGACGAGAAGCCGAGATAGCGCAAAATATGGAGTTTATGGCGGCCATTTTGAAAATCCAAAATCTGTGTCTGTGCAAATGCCAACATTGATTTTCGGATTCTCCATGGTCTGATGATTCCAAAAATGTATAGTTTTGCTAATCTCCCAAAATTTTGAACGAAATTATATTTGTTAACATAGTGAACCTGACTTATGTGTTCACTGGTCACCTTAAGAATGTGTCGCGTTATGTATTTCCCATCGTGCTGCTGTCCTTGCTGTGATTTATTTTTTAAGTCGAGCAGTAATGTTTTGGACTAAGCACAAGACGATGAATTTACAATGTTAGCGACATTAAAATTACCGTGTTGTGAACCTGTCTCTCCGTGACAAATATACTGTACTTTCTTACTTTCTTGGGGTTTTGCGTGAGCAATTTTTCCCTTGTTTTCTTTCTTACCATTGCATTCTGCATGCACAGTGCACAGTATTTTTAACCTCGATTATCTCGAGTTTCCAAAACGCTGAACACCTTTCCTACTTGTTATTATCAAAATGAAGTAAAAAGTGAGAGAAGCAACTTTCTGCCCTGTCACAATAGAGATGAGGTTTGCTGTTGGGATCACAGTGTGCATTTCAAATGGGGGTCATTAATTCAAGCTACGGGATTGAGGCCTGTGTTGAACTTGCAGTGTCACGTATATGCCACGTTTTGCCAACGACTCTGAAAAGTCCTTTGACTTTGGCAATACATATCGGGTGCCAGATCGACACAGGGTGGCAAGGCTTTGTAAACAGATGTCAGATGTTGTGATGCACAGCTGCAGAAACATGGGTGGGGTTTAAAATGGGTGTAAAACATGGGTCAATAGGACATGGTCATGGGTAAAATGGGTCTAAACATGGGTGTAAAAGGACACTGTGTGGGAGGAAATCCAGTATAAGATTATACTGTCATGGTTTTTGTATTTTAAATAGTTACTTTACCATGTATATGTTTGTATATGTATGCACCACACACGATGAATATGTGTAGGCCTCGTGTTATGTTTTGAAATCCCCAAGGTAAAGGGAGTGATTGAGAGAGCTTATCTTTCGGAGATCCTGAAAGGATCATGCAGAGGTAGTAAGTCCACTTTCCTTTGCAGTTTCTACTCTGGAGGTGATTGTCGACCGAACTTTAAACTGTGGGATTGGTGGGTGGTACATCACAAAGTGCGCCGTCCCTCGTATTAATAATAAGCTGGGTGTCCTGTTTGTTACCATTAAATGGTGGAGCCTAAAGATCCCACTGTTATTCGACAGAATCATAATCATCGTTCATATGAAGATCGTTGCTGCGGGTAAGCATGAGTTCTGAGTGGACTAGTTCAGGGTTAGACCTGTGGCCCAATTGACTGCCATTTTATGTAGTGCCAGGAGTGGTTCTGCATTGTAGAACATGCCATCCTTTGGGGAGACATAAGTTGTTTGTCCTGTCTGCAATGTGTCTGTTAACGTTTCCATTGTGCATGGTGTGTTAATTGGGATGGTGCATTGGGGCCATCAGTCAAATTTTGAAATCTGCAGGTGTTAGGTAGGATACACCACCTTGTGGTTCCTCACAAGACCCTGGACCCTGGTGTAATACATCAATGCCTGTAGCCCACAAGGCTCATGTCATAGAGAGCTTCATAAGGAACCTCTATGCCAATTGCATGTGTATGTAAATCCATTCAAAATTTCACTTTCATTTCAAATTTCACAATTTTTTTTTTTCACATTTCACAAAAAAAAAAAATTCTAATTTTTCCCCATTCCCTTGGGAACAAAATTTCATGTTGTCATTTGAAATGTCCCTTCCATGATCCGCCATCTTGTCCCTTCCATGATCCGCCATCTTGTCCCTTCCATGATCCGCCATCTTGCTCACGTGATCTTGCTTTGGTCTGGCGCGACCGATAAATTATTTTCACCTGGTGATTAAAATATATATATATATATATATATATATATATATATATATATATAAATGAATTCATTTATTCATTTATTGTTCATTGTTCGCTTTTTCATAAAAGCATCTTGCTCACGTGATCTTGCTTTGGTCTGGCGCAACCGATAAATTATTTTCACCTGTTGATTAAAATTATTTTCACCTGGTGATTAAAATCAATAAACTACAATACAGTACTGCACAGAACGGATTTTGAATTCGAAACCGCTCATCATTAAACGTTAAAGCCAGCTACACCGACTTCTTTTTCCCCCCAGCTACACCGTCTTCAATTTTCCACCAGCTACACCGATTTCAGTACGTACCTGCCATTCAGACCTGCGTACCTGGTTCAGTCGATTAGAAGTCTAGACTATATAGCCTACAGTAGGTAAGTCCTGCATTCTATCCGTTCAATAAAATTAATTTTAATTCTAAGCCCAAGATCAACCAACCTAGCCTAGCTAGGCCTAGACCTACAGATGTTTGTGAGGGCTGCGTACTCGATCGACTGACCATTGTCGACGAAGCTCTCACTCTACGCAATGCTTATTCATATTATTTCTGTAAAAGTGATTCCAAAAAACCCTTCGTTTATTAAACTGTTATTAGACCACCCATTGACTTGTGACTGATTGGATAATTTAACAGGGAAAGTGGGAGGATCCGCTAAACGCAGACCCAGTGGTTGGCGGAGAATGAAAACACCTTCAGCCTTCAGGAACAAAATTGAACTAAATTATACCTTCAGGAACTAAATGGTTTGCAGCATGGTCGAGAAAAAGAAAAAAACACCTCCATGAACTAAATTAAATATACGTTGTAATTACCTCAGATACAGGTTCATATTTATTGTTTGGATCGATATCGAACAAAGAATGTGAATAAATGTAACGCCGGTTATTGGTCACGCTGTATAGTATCTGGTTTTTCCATACGTTATCGCTCTCCTTCGCCTGGTTTATGAATGAAGCATGCAAATCTTGCGCGATTACGTCATTGTACGTGATTACGTCAGATTCGCGTGCGCAGTGTCAATGGTTGCGTCACGCGCATCTGGTTCAAAACAACAACAAAGAGTGGTTGGTAAGTCGGTCGTGGTCCTTTCGTTTTGTTGTTATTGAGGATAACAGCTTTATTTGGTGTTTTGCAGCTCGCTTGGTTATCTCCTTTCGTTGCAGCGTGTTTAAAGGTTTCTACAGAGCGAGCGAGCCGGACTTGTGTGCTGAGGTACCTCGGACTAGGACGTTGTCGGGAGCTTTGTGCTCCAATCCTGCGCTTGGTTCTAGGGTAGTTCATGGCCTGTAAGGTAGGCCTTGCATTGATGTGACATCCCACGTTGTCCCCACCCCCCGACCCCACCTGCTTTACTTACCTATTTTAGTAATACCTGCTTTTTAACTTTTGTTGTAATTGAGGATTTCTTTCGACTTTTGTCAGGTTAAAAAATATATATATCTACTTTTAACAATATTATATTGTGGTTTGCACGAATGTGTCAATAAAACTAAAGGTTTATTCATTTTTAACGTCGAATGGAAGGTGAACAGATTGTGATAATTTACCCTGTGAGGTCGACGTGGGATAAATAAAATATGTCCTTGTATAAACTACAGCGATTTAATGTGATTTCCTCAGAATTGTAAAAGTTTGACAGGAATGTGTTTGTATTTGCAGAGAAATTGTGTGTGTGTGGTGTGTGGTGTGTGGTTGACTTCTATGTAGTCCTTAGCTGTTGGATGGGATGACTTCAAAACTGGTGGTTGTACTCTGGGTATGCCTGGAAAGGTTTTAAGTGGGAAAAAATTATTCTGTGTTTAGGGTGGGGAGATGAGCCAAATTTTCTCAACGTAAATGTGTATCGTATGGTTCAAAACTTGGTGTGAGGAGGGTGGTGGGGTATTCCAAGTCCTAACTAGATGGCACTCGGTAGAGCGCATGGTCTTGCCTCGCGAGCTCATTCTGACAGAAATAACATGTTAACTGAACATGCTACTATTATCATGGCCCATATCATCCATGCACCCTATTATGTCACATACATTTGCCATTATCTGTCGCTGTTCTGGAGGTCTTTTTTTTTTCTTTTTTTTCCTTTTTTCTTTTTTTACATTTTTACTTTCAGTCCAATATGGATGCCAGGCCACGTAACCAATGACGTCCTAAATTTAATTCTTCACACATCGGGTCATTGATCGCATAAGTGAAGTTTCTAATTTTTCAGATGAGGATTTCGATTCAACCAATTGTATCTGGAATACCACTTCACTAATGATGTGATTGTCATCGTCCTGTATAACCAATGGGGAGTTGATGGCACATGTCAAATTTCAATTATTTTTGTTGTGCTGTTTTCGAGATGTCCACATTTTTTCATTTAATCCAATATGGCTGCCATACCATGTGACCTATGATGTCAGAGTTGTCAATCAAATATTGTCCATGGGGAGTCCCTCCAATGTTTAAAGTTTTGCATCAATCAGACGAGCAGTTGCAGAATATATGTATATCTATTTATATATATATATATATATTTTTTTTTTTTTGCTAAAATATATGGACGTAGACACACACACATGGGCGTTGCAGTCTCGCAATCCCTCCAGGGCAAGACTAGTCGAATTAGGAATTAACCTGGGTTAATTTAGTCAAAATTATCGACATCTGTGACAGGGAATCATCCCTTCCATAAAGACTGATGCTTTGTTAATTCATATCGCCACATTTTTATTTATGTATTAATTTTTTTTTTCATTTAATTTGTAACTTCTCTCTTGTAGGTAATACAGGGTCTGCCAAAAGTCGTGACTATATTTCAAACAGCAATGTAGGAAATAATAAGTATGTTGTACTACATATATAAGATGGAAATGAAAGAACGCACTTTAGAGATTGTTCACAATTTATTTTGTAAAAATCAAATCCAGTAAGTGACTGTCGTAGGTACCCACACAAAATGGTGCTTCCTGCACAACACACTCCATCACTAATGCCAGTGCTTTCAACTGAATGTTAAGGATTTCTCTACGAATATTGTCCATTAGTTCCTGTAAGGTGCTGGGTTTTATATGGTGTATCCCCAGAGAACACCGTTGTCCTTTTTCATAATCCAACACAGTGACATCTTGAAAATCTGCAGTCCATGGGATCGCCGTTTACAAGATTTCTTTGGGGAGCGCCCGCCGTCTTCCTGGACAGCTGCAATCTTTGTTGCAGTTCTTGCTGACCTCGGACAACCTGACCTTTTTGTGTCTGCCAGGATGCTGTCACCTATATCCTTATTGCTTTGTCTGTTGGTGCTATTCTCACGCCACGTGCTCTTCGGAATTCACGCTGTGCACACACACACCGCTGCAACTGTTTCGGAAGTACAGCTCCACAATCAGTTCCCTCTGCTGAAGTGTCCACTTATCCATGATTAAATTCAACCCTTAAGGCTTAAAAGTAACCTGCACCAGAAAAACTAACAGTTACTCCATTGCCTTCAGCACAATTTACAATGCAAATACAGTTATTACTTTTGGTGGACTCTATATGCACCATGCCTAAGATAGCCAAATCGAGGAAACTCAACATAATAATTTTGCACCAAGAAGGCAATTCCCAAATAAATATCCCCCAAAACAAGCATTTCAGCAACAATATAGAAGCATAATGAGACGGGAGAAGTTAAAGATTAAAAAATGGATTGGAAGGCCGAAGAAACTCAGCAATACTTAAATATAAGTTTCTTAAGAAATAAAAATGAAGTATCGACCTTGCATAAGAGCTGGCACAGACATCAAGGGTTTAAGTTAACTAATCTGCTGACAGAAGTTATCTTATCAAAAGTGGTCTCCATGGAATAGTTGCTTTCAAAAAAACCCATTCTTCATAAAGGTAACAAAGCCATGACACTGAAATATGCCGAAGAACATCACAGTTGGGATTCTAATCAGTGGGGAAAGGTACTTTGAAGTGATGTGACAAAGTTTGTAAATTTTGAAACAAAGAGAATCAAACGGAAGACCGAATACTGCATTAGGAGTCATCAGAATGAACCAGAATAAGTAAAGAGCAAAGATGGAGTCATCATGAGGAACCTGGATATCATTCGGGTTTCAGTTACTACTTCTCTACCCTCAAACCCCTCCACGTACAGCCAGATGATCCTTGGAGAAAATTTTGTTCAAAAATTCACTTCTCCTAGACAGACAAAGAAAGAGAAATAGAGTAAAAGAGCTAAGCTAAAACAAAAAAGCAAGAATTAGAACGAATAAAAAGAAGTGTGAAAGGAACAAAACAAAGCTGTTGGGAAGAACCCAATAGATCGTTTTTAGCAGTTGCTTCCCAGGCTCAAACGCAGCAACAAGCTACCAGAGGTCCATCAGCGGGGAAGCACAGTCCAAACAGCATCAGGATATGGTGCAATCATAAATCAAACGAAAGACCAAATACTGCATTGGAGTAATCAGAAGCAATCCGAATAAGTAAAGAGCAAAGATGGAGTCATCAGGAGGAACCAGGGTAGGATTCTGCTTTCAGCTGCTACTCCTCTTCTCTCAAAGCCATCCAGGCACAGAAAGAAGGCAGTTTGTCAGTCGGGTTGATGAGAAGTATAAGGATATGGGTCTACAGCTAGCTGTGAAGCATGATGAAGGCTCTGTTCAGGTTTGTGGATCCATCTCTACCTCTGGAATTGGTGATTTGGTGTGAATTGAAAGAACAATGAATACTGACAAGTACAAACCGGTCGTAATCCACCATTGTATCCTATCTGGTGGAATTGATTCCTCAGGTGTATTAAAACTCCAAGAGCAACCTAAGCAGCAAAAAACATGTGGACCAGATGTAATACCAGTGTATATAATGACGGAAGGTGCTGAATAATTAACACCAGCACTTACTAGGATCTACAATTGGTCGATAAAAGGGGAACTCCCAGCACATTCGTTAACTGCTAGCAATTTGCCCTGTCTTTAGAAAGGTAAACCCCTCACTCCCTGCTAACTACCGATCGTTCTCACTTCCGTCAGTCTCCTGTAATATTTTGGAGAACGCAGTGTTCTCTAATTATGGCCCATGTAGAGGAACATAAAAGCCTGAAAGCGTATCAGCATAGCTTTTTAAAAGGTTGTGGACACTGGAAGGAGATCGTGCATTACCTTAACCAAGAACCCAGAGCACAGATAGTAGATTAATTTATTTATTTATTTATTTATTTTTGGATACAAGATCGAGGTTCGTGTAAGAGCTAACATGAATGACAAAAAAACAAACGGACACATAAGAAAATAAAGGGAGCGGGAGACAAGATGGGGAGAGAGGGGGAAGCACACAAGTACAACATTTGAGAACGGACATCGGGAGATCTGTGGGAGGGAGAGGGCTTGAGGGGAGGTGGCGTGGGAAGGGGGTTGGGGGGTGGGAGAGGTAAAAAAACACATGGACACAGCTAGATTTTAATAAAGCATTTAATTATTTGGTGCATTAAAAACTTTGGAGTAAAATCAACCACTTAAAAGTAAAACCTTGCAGTGGATAGATACCTGGTTAATCAAAAGAAGTCAACGTATTGTTGATGGAGAAACATCTCGATCAATACCAGTTACATCAGGTGTCCCCTAGGCCAAGGGGACTGCGTGCTCTCGGTCCCTTTATGTTTCTGATGTACATCAATGACATCAGGGAGATAATCCAGCAAAGGGCCAAGATAAAGCTCTTCGCTGACAATTATCATTTGTACCACCCCACTCGTGGGGAGGAAGATCAAGGGAAGTTGCAGAAAGATCTATACACATTGAGGGATTGGTCCCACAGATGGCAAATTGCTTTCAACCCGTCAACGTGCCGCACAAAGCATGCAACGAGATGCCGACAACCCAGTGATTTCACACACTGCGTGATGAGGGTAAACTTTACATCCTTCCAGCAGAGCAGGTACCGAGGTGTCAACCTGGCAAGCAACATGACAGGAAATCATCATGTGAATCATGTTGTGAATGGTGCAAGCAAAATCCTGTATTTAAAATACAATTAGATAAGGAAAACCAGAAGCAAAATCGCAGAGTACGACTCGGACAGCATGGAAGCCACCACCTCTGGACATAATGTCACATAGCAATGTCCAGATACCATTCTGAGATTCAGGAAGGAGGACAATTGGTGACCACTTTATTTTCCAGCATGACAACAACTCCAAACAACTCATTCATGGAGTGCACGTTTTGCAAACGCACTGGAAATGTCGTTAAAACATAGTCGTGTCAGAGGCGTCCATTAACACAGACCCTCATCTGAGCCGGGAATATACGATCTCTGTGGATTCCGAAACTATTTTTACTTGCAAAATCGAAGATTTTTCAAGTTTATTGGTCGGTTGCATTTGTTATTCTGTCTGTCACTTGCAAAATCGAAGATGCGAGGGATTGTGAGGCAGTGGATGTGAGGGCCCACTCTCCCATTTTTTTCAACCATTACCCTTATGGAGTACCATTAAAAATTACCATTTTTTTTAACCATTACCCTTAAAGCTCTGGTGTTGGGCTAGCGGCTAGGGTGCCGGCTTAGGATCCAAGGATCCTGGGTTCGAATCCCGGTCGATCGCTGAATTAACACCAGGGGGGTCGACTCAGCCTGTCATCCTTCCGAGGTCGGCTAATTGAGTACCAGTTCACTGGTAATTCCCTGTTTGTCGTTAAAAGGCGACAAACAGGGTTGGCGTCAGGAAGGGCATCCGGCCGTAAAACATTGCTTCAAAAAGGGGACCGAAAAACAACAACAACCACGGTTCCCGAAAAAGGCCAACCCCTGCTTTGCGGGGAAAAATGGCCTCTAAAGGTGGTTATTATATTTTTATACCCTTATGGAGTACAATTTTGAGAAATTTCTAGATAGAAGCTGTTTGGCTGATGCTAATTTAAAAACAAATTTCACTTTGAAGCATGCACTGCTTCATGTACCGGTATTAAATGCTGGTGCAAGTGTATGGAGTGAAGATGAATAAAAATGACAACTCTTTACCCATTTTGTAAGTGTTAATCCATGTTTTCCTTGGCCTGCACTCCCTCCTGCTCGAGTTCTGTTGATGTATCACATTATATCACGTGGTGATACCCATACGGGGCCATTTGCTTGTCTGAAATGCACACTGAGGATATTATTGAACTTTTCTGCATTTGTTTACGACATGTTAACTTGCCCCAGGAGTTGAGTGTGATGTTTACGTGGTACAGCACATGACAAAACTTTCATAGACAGCAACAACAACAAAATGTATTTGCACTTTTTGTGCTTTTTGATACCTACAGATGTAGAACATTTTGTGGTAAGTTATAAAACAGCCAAGCATGCTAGTTTCTGGAACTTGTTTTTATGCACATTCTGCTATGCATGGAAAAAGTTTATTAATCTGTGACACGTTGCTAGAATATAGAAAGTGCTAATTATGCATTATTTTGAGCAGTCCCCAAATAGTATTCCAAAGTTTGATTCGTTTAAAAGGCGACCTCCCATGGCTTAAACTTGAAACTTCTTGTCTAATTTTATTTGTATGAAGTGTGAAGTTTTCGAATCGAAATCTAAACATTGTTACTGCTTGGGTGTTTTTGTTATTTAATTTTATATACAAAGTGATCTATAAAGGCTCATGTAAGATCTTGTACATATAACACATCACATGCAGAAAGAAGTAGGACATCATGGGATGTCTATACCTTTCATACATGAATTGTTAGGACAATATGAAGCAAATAGACAGCTCTTGCATGATCCTTGGACTTTGTTAAAATCTACAAGGATAATTTATTTATGACTAGCAGAAGCACCCGGCTTTGCCGGGGGGAGGAGAGGAGAGGCAAGAGAGGAAGGGGGTTCATATATATGCTGGTGGGTGAATGGGGTGAATATGGCGTTCATCACGTTTCTGAGTCAAGTGTGATGCCGATCATGAAAAAGAAGAAGAAGCCGTACAACCAACTTCGTACACTTCTGGAATGGTTTGATTTATTTGTATTCAAATGTTTGGTGATTGTTTTGTATTTATTTATGCGAATGTGTACTTGTCTATAACTGTCATTAATTTTAAAAAGCTTAGGCACGATCGAGCAATAAAAAAAACAACAACAAAAACTCCAAAAAACGATCATTCTTTTTCAATTTTTTTTTTCAATTTTTTTTTTTGCCAAAAACACTCCCAGGCACTCTGATGAACCTCTGAAAATTTGACGAAGATCTGTTCAGCCATCTCTGAGAAAATGGCGACAGACAGACAGACACACACACACAGACAGACATCTCTCTTATATAGTAGATTATTATTTCCTTGTTCTCAGAATGACAAGAATGCCATCTGTCTTTGTCACCATTGTTGTACAACCATTGCTATTTCTCTCAACTCCACTATATTTATGCCCATGTATTGGGTTAACGGAGATGGTCAACTCCACTATATTTATGCCCATGTATTGGGTTAACGGAGATGGTCAACTCCACTATATTTATGCCCATGTATTAGGTTAACGGAGATGGTCAACTCCACTATATGTATGCCCATGTATTGGGTTAATGGAGATGGTCAACTCCACTATATTTATGCCCATGTATTAGGTTAACGGAGATGGTCAACTCCACTATATTTATGCCCATGTATTAGGTTAACGGAGATGGTCAACTCCACTATATTTATGCCCATGTATTGGGTTAACGGAGATGGTCAACTCCACTATATGTATGCCCAATGCCCATGTATTGGGTTAACGGAGATGGTCAACTCCACTATATGTATGCCCAATGCCCATGTATTGGGTTAACGGAGATGGTCAACTCCACTATATGTATGCCCATGTATTGGGTTAACGGAGATGCTGACTGTGTGAAACAGTAATACCCGCTGAGCACTCAGGATGCAGAATGCTTTCCTGGAAAAGAGAGCGCTAATCAAAATGCGCTAAAAGGGGTCATGATACCATTGTTGATATGGAGGTGCATTCCCGACAGCGTTATGTCTTATAAATGAGCGGTACTTTGAGGGATTCGTTGGGGTATAGTATAGGTAATAGCGGTAATAATATAGGTGGTAAACGTATTATTTTATGAATAAAAATAATATATATTTTTAATTATAATAGCATCAGTAAGTATGAACAAAAACATAAAATATGTCCAAACATCAATGAAAAGAATAACTGCCATTGCCCTACTCCTACGTGGCAGTGGTGGGAGATGAGGTGGGAGGAGGCTCATCCTGCTGCAAAACGAAGTGGAGTAAACGGTGATTGGCTCAGAGCGTGTACATATGGTACTGCACAAACAATGGTGGCCGCTGCGTTTACTCAGGAAGCACTACGCGTCATTGATATTCTATAAAAAAAAATTGGTAAAAATTGTCCAGGACAAGGAGCTGTATAACGAATCAGGGTAGGGGAGAGTCATCCTGGTTCTATCATAAATATAATCCATTTATCTGGGGAAATTGTCATTCAAGCTCTTAGGTCCCTTTCAGATTGAAAGCAATTTATGAACAGAAGTTGATATCTTAAGTTTTGGAGATTCAACAGATTCTAGTATCCAATTGATGTGTTGTGGTTGAGGTTCCGAATTAACTTCACTGGCATTGAGAGATCCTGAACAAATTTTGTGACTTCAGCCTACCATGGACTGCTCTTCCCCACCGTTGCAATTTATGTTAAAAAGTTTACCAATATCCCTGTCCTGCATGTGACACATATACAACCTCTTAGAATATGAGCCAAAATCAAATTTCTTTATTTTTAAACTGCAATTGATTAAGAAACCCAGTGTGGCAGGAGAAGTTATTTGATATCGTGTTCCTCAGTACTGTACTAGCAAATTACAATGATGCACGGACTTTAGAAACCCAAGCTTGGACATGTTCATCCTTCCCTGAAACCATTCTGAAATCTCACTCCAGCAACAGATATCCCAACAGCTGTGGCATATCTTTTCAGTACCCTTTATCATTTAAATCTGCCAAGCTATTGTGCAAACGCGCAGCTCCCATACGCAGCATTGTGATCCCCACCACAACTGGGACGTACAGCATTACCCTTCAAATACTACACAGGAAACGTCTGTCCCAACTTTGTACTTTGAATTAATAAATTGCACTCTCGTATTCCGAACAGGACTTCCTCCTAAAGACAGATGGCCTACACATCCTCCGAACTCACCACTTGGGCAAGCTTAATTGGAATAACACTACCCAGGGATGGGCCCTTACCAGCTGCTGATATAAGAACTTTGATATATAGAAAAACTTATTAGATTTGTCGACGCCATAAATTTGCCAAGGCCATGTGTGCTGTTTCCTTGGAAATATATAATGCCTGCCATGGGTGAGGGAAATTTTTCTTGTGGCACGTATAACTTTAAATTCAAAATTCCATTAAAAAAGAGATATATAACTAGAAGATATTGAATTTGACCACTGTGGGACCCTCTTTGTGGAATTTGATGTTTAATGAACAAACTTGTGCAACAAACTTCTGAGAAGCAAGATATGTACTGCATTAAACTGCACTTTGGCTTTCTTATTTATGGCCCCTAGTGGTTGGAAATAAACTCTGCTGAGAGTGAGAAGCATCTTGGCATAAAGTCTTAATTGTACACCACGTCTTTCTGATTCCATCTCCAGGCGCTGTATGACGTCATCGCTGGGCACCAAAGGGGGCCCGGCAATGACGCGCTGAAAGGGAGTACTCAGTTTTCACTCCGGTTTCTTTCTTGTTACTTGCAAAATGGAAGATTTTTCAAGTATATTGGTCGGTTGCTTTTGTGTTTCTGTCTGTCTGTTTGTTTGTTTGTCACCGGCCTACAGGTCACAATTTTCAACCGATCTCCACGAAACTTCACCAAATGGTAGAGTTGGTCAAAAGCAAGAAGCCTATTGTTTTTGGTGTCAAAGGTCAAAAGGTTAACATAGGCCAAAGCTCACCAACTTTGCTAAATTTCTAAAATCCTCAATTTTCATCCGATTGACTTGAAATTCGAAGAGGACTTGCATATCTGTTTCCTGAATTCAACCACTAAGTATTTTTGAGGTCAACATTGGCCAAAAGGTCAACATAGGCCAAAATTCTAAAATCTTCAATTTTCATCCAATTGACTTGAAATTTGAAGAGGGCTTTCATATCTGGTCATTGAATTCAACCACCAAGTATTTTTAAGGTCAACATAGGCCAAATTTCTAAAATCCTCTTTTCATCCAATTGACTAGGAATTTGAAGAAGACTTGCACATCTGGTCACTGAATTCAACCACCATGTATTTTTGTGGTCAACATAGGCCAAAAGGTCAACAGGCCAAAAGGTCAACATAGGCCAAAATTCTAAAATCCTCAATTTTCATGCAATTGACTTGAAATTTGAAGAAGAGGACTTGCATATCTGGTCACTGAATTCAACCACCAAGTATTTTTGAGGTGAACATAGGCCAAATAGTCAACATAGGCCAAGTTTCTAAAATCCTTAATTTTCATCCGATTGACTTGAAAATTGAACAGCATTTGCACAGTGAGTCACTAAATAGGGAAACTATTTTTAAGGTCAACTCAAGGTCAACCTTCCAAAATCGTCATTTTTCATCTGAAAAATTGTCACTTTTCTTCCTATTGACCCGAGCTTTGATCAAGATTGTCAATTTTAATCTTGATGAAATGGACAATTTGCTGTATCAATGGAATTTTTTTTTCTTGGTTGTGGGGGACCGATTTTGCAAGTATCGTGCTCCGCATGACGTCTTCTTGTTTGTCCAGGCGATATATCCTTTGAGCTGGGAAGCTGAAGTTTGGGCACAATAGTGAGCACGTGCCTTGCCAAAAAACAAAAAAATTTTGATTCATCAATTATGTATTTCTTTATTTCCTTTCTCATCTGGGCAATATTTCAGGCACTTTTTGAGCTGGGAAACTGATATTTGGATGCACCAATGACCACGTGATTTGGCTGTAAAGGGTATTTTTGATTTATTGCAACGTAATAAATTAATCGATTAATTATTTGATTACTCAATCGGTTAATTAATTTTCAAAAAGTTAGATTCAAATGCATTATGCAATTGGTATGCAATGAATGTTTAGTGGTTTAGGTATGCAATGAGCCAATTAATTATTTCATGATTATTATTTATTTATTTTAATTATGCAATTAATCAATGAATTATTGTACACCATTCCCTCTCAATTGTGTCTCCATGTGCTGCACTGTGGCATTGCCGGGGCACTGAAGACATCCTGGCAATGTCGTGCACTGGAGGATATGTTATTTATTTATTTGGCATGGCAGCGGTGTGCTTTGTATCTGTACTTGTTTTAATTTTTTCCTTTTTACAGACTCTAAGGTTCATGGAAGATCTGCATCACAAATTGCACACACATGCACACATGCAGGCAGATGCATGAGAAAACACTCTGCTTGACATTCTCACAAACATAGCCGCTGAGATTAGGGAAAGTAATGTCACTTCCCAGAGCACTCTGGATGCTAGCGATGTCTTCTTCATGACATGTATTTTCTCTTCACACTCAGCGTAGACATCAAGGAGGAATTTCACCCCTCCCCCCCCCCCCCCCATCCCCATGGATGCCAACCTGTGAATTGTGTTTGTTTATTTTTTTAACCATGCTCTATCCTTTAAATGCTGAGCATCAAGCAAGGAAGCAGCATGTACTACTATCAGCTCACCTGGACTTTAGTCTGGTGAGCTTGTGGATCGAGCAGTGTCCGTAGGTAAGTAAGTCAGTGAGTCAGAAAAGACTTCAGTTATTATCGCTTGAACCAAACACACGATATTGATGAAACTTGGCCACACGTTTCATATCTGATTCCCAACGAAGGTGTATTGACTGCATCAAAATCTGCACTCATGGAGGAGGCTTAGGTGGCAGAAGGTTGGCAGAAGGTGGAGCTGCATGCAGCAGTTAGTTACCGTCACCGAAAATTTGATTTGTATTCATTTGGCTGCATTTGGTAGGTGAATATGTGTGTGCAAGCTATTGATGGAAATAGCACGATGTTTCAATTCAAAGGACGCACTTTCAAGTTTGCATATACGAGATGAAAATTAAATGCTGCACATGAATGAAGGGAAGGATCCTGAATGTGCAGCAGTGTTGCATTAAATAACATGAGGTGCATGTGAGGTTTAAGTGAGACAGCAAGTGAATGAAGTCTGTATTGTTTGATTGTGTGTTTAGGTCGTGTGCTGTAACTTCCAAAATGTCTACTAATTCCAGCGACAGTGAGGGCACCAGCAGTTGGACCTTCCTCGGTTCTGAGGTAAGTCGCACTTACCAATGATTGTGGGTAAATAAGAACAAAACTATTTGCATAACTGCAAGCAGTCGTTTGGTGTAAAACTCAGCTTTAACATGAATTAAAAAATTTTTTTATATATACACAAAGAATTAAGTTAAGCACCCCTACACAAAGAATTAAGTTAAGCACCCCCTAATCCTGTCCTGAACCTGAACCCCCTCGAGCACGTTTGGGACATGTTGGGACGACAAATTGCGAAGATGGTCCCTCCAATAGCCAATCTGGATGAATTGGAACGTGCATTACATCGGGAATGGAACAACCTGCCACAGCAACGCATACGACGGCTTACAGGGTCTATGAGACGTAGGGTTGAGTCAGTGATCCGATCACGTGGGTCCTACACACGTTATTGACGCAAAGATCGCTAGAGGTCTTCTCAGAACAATGACTGTACGTTAGAAAACATAAACGTCATCCACACTGTCCGTGATGGACCTATAACTCCATACTTAAATTGAGGTGAAAATATGCCTAAAATTCCCAAAAAATTTCACCTTAAATTATTCAGAATAAAATATTGAAAACGGCATGATTGTTATGTTTTTATGTGACCATAATATCACTTCTCCAGAAAATATAGCAATATCATGGGTATATTACACTGTTTTGACGACAACAAACTTGTAATGTGCGAGGTTGTAAAAAAACGGGGGGGGGTGCTTAACTTAATTCTTTGTGTATATGTTTAAACTCCCCTCTGCCATGTTGCATTCATTTGTATGTTATAACTTGCTCTTCGTCTTCTTAATCAAAAAGCTGTCTTCAATTTGCTCATCAAATCTTTCCGTCACAAAAAAAATTCAATCTCTTATAGTTCTTCCTTTCTTCATTCTCTAAACTCACCTTCATTCTACCCCTCCTCAATCATTTCCAAACAGCTATTTGACTTGAATATCTCTAGAAACCCAGTTTGTAATAAATGTTCGATTTTCATTAATTTTTCAAAACTCCCAACTCACCGCTCCCCTTCCAATCTCCCTCCTCATCCCTCCCCTCAAACCCCCATCCCTTATCCCTCCTCTTTTAATATCCCCCCTCTCCCCTCTCCCTCAAATCTCCCTCCTCACCTCTCCCCTTCAAATCTCCACCTCACCCCTCCCCTCCTAAACACCCCCCTCACCCCTCCCCTCAGATCTCGCCCTCACCCCACTCCCTCAAATCTCCCTGCTCACCCCTCCCCTCCAAATCTCCTTCCTCACCATTTTTCTTCAATTCCTTCCTCACCCCTCCTCCACAAAGCTTCCTCCTCCTCACTTCCTCTCCCTTCCAACTCATACCTCCACCACCTCAAACTTTCTATTTCGCTCTGCTTCCCCTCAAATAATGCCTCTCTGTGCCTCATCCCATCACAATCACACCTTTTGTCCTCCTCATCCTTCCCCTTCTCCCAGCTCTCCTGCAATCTCTGACACACTGTCAACAGCTCTCCCTGCCTCCTCTCTCCTCCTTCATCGTTCCCTACCCCTCCCCTCCCCTCCCCTGTCCTGTATCCGATACTCCCACTCCCCCTTCCTTAACGGTATGGACCTCAAACATCCGGGGCCTTCGTTCAAACGTGACTGATCTCTCCATACAGGTTGCTTCTGACAAACCAGACTTAATCTGCCTAACAGAAACATCTCGGTTCCTTTCACAAAGCTTGGAACAAGTGTGTGTCTACCCTCAGGAGAGTCAGGAAACGATATCTCTCTACTCTCAAGACTGAACTCTCAAACCTGTCTCCCTCTTCCAAATCCTGGTGGCGTCTGGTCAAATCTGTTTCTGGTGTTTGTTCCCCTTCAATCCCCACCCTTAACTCAAACGGCTACACAGCTGACACTGCACATGAAAAAGCTGAATGCCTTAACTCTGTGTTTGCTTCAAAATATTGTGTCCCAAACCCATCGCTCTCTGTACGCACTTTACTTAGTCGAGGAGCAGATTGGTTCGACTGTGTGTCCTTCTCTCCCGACAAGGTGGAGAAGTTTGTCAAACCTCGACTCCGATTCTGCAACTGGACCAGATGGCGTCAGCCCATGGGTCCTAAAATCCTGCGCTGCCGCTATATTTCACCCTCTCTCTGTTTTCTTCACCCTCTGTTTTGGTCAAGGTCATCTTCCATCTGCTTGGAAATCAGCCAACATTACCGCTTTACTCAAAAAATTTGCAAAAACAGATCCTTGCAACTACAGACCAATCAGCCTGCTCCCAATAATCAGCAAGGTCATGGAATCCAATATTGCTTCCGAAATGAATTCCTTCCTCTTCTCCAATGGCTTGATCTCTGATCATCAATTTGGATTCAAACCAGGTCACTCTACTCTGGACATGTTGCTTCTGCAGTCTCAACAATGGATAGAGGTCCTCAATGTCAAACAGGAAATCAGAGCTGTCTCCCTTGACATATCTTGTGCCTTCGATATTGCCTGGCACCCCGCCATGCTCACCAAACTCTCCTCTAATGGTATCCATTGAAATCTCCACGCATGGCTTGCGGACTTCCTCTTCGGTCGCAGTCAAAGTGTTGCCCTGAATGGAATTCTCTCATTTCCGCTTCCTGTCCAGGCTGGAGTTCCCCAAGGCAGTGTTCTGGGCCCTGTGCTTTTTCTGGTCTTCATCAATGATCTCCCTGACTCTAGAAAATCCTCTCTATATCTTTGCTGATGACTCCACCCTCTGCCGCTTCATACCTCATCCCTCAGATCGGCAGGCAGCAGCCTCCTCACTCTCAGCCGACCTGGACAAAACCACAAACTTGTCAAACAAGTGGAACATGTCTTTCAATCCCGACAAATCTCACACTCTCTCTATGTCTCTCCGAAAAGACAGTCTGGAAAACCCTCCCATCTACTTTCACAACAATCCTCTTAAAGAAGTTCTGTCACTCAAGCTTTTGGGTCTCACTAGCTGCCTTGATCTTTCCTGGGAAAAACACATTTCCAATCTGGCGTCCAAAGCTAGTCGCCAACTGGGCATCCTCCATCGTGTGAAGTCCTTCCTTGGCACGTCTGAGCTTCTCACAATTTACAAAGCTTTCATCCGCAGCTTAATGGAGTACTGCTCTCCCCTCTGGGCTGGTGCTCCTGCCTCACACCGAGCTCGGCTTCACGCTGTTGAAGCGAAAGCTTTCAGAATCATTGGTATCTCCCGTGGTGAAGCCGACTCTGAGGGCCTTTCACTCGCTCACCGTAGGCAGGTTGGTGAACTTTGTCTTCTACCGCCTCCCAGCCTAGCTCCCCCAGCTGTCTGTGCTCTGTCCCCCAAATATTCCTGCAGGACACATAAGGTCTGCCAGCAACCCTCTTCTGGTGAAACCGCCAAAATCAAGACTCTCTGCTCACCCTCACTTTCATTCCTCTTTTCTCCCGCCTCTGGAACAAACTCCCACACTCTCTTCAATCCCACTCCTCCCTCCAGGTCTTTAAAACAGCTGTTCACCACCATCTTTTATCTTCCCCCATCCAAAACCCCGATTCTTTCTACCCCCGTTAATACATTCCAAATCCATCTTTTTCAATCTCCGACTTCATTCCTGAAATTCCTTGTAGTGTCCACTTGTTTTGTACCGTGTACCTCCCTCTCCCACCCTCACTTCCACAGATCTATCGATGTCCTTGTTCTCTACTGTTGTTGTGCTTGTGTGCTTCCCTCTCTTTTCCCCCTCTTGTCTCCCGCACCTTTTATTATATGTTTTATGTGTCCGTTTGTTTTTGTGTTTGATGTGTTGGCTCATACATGAGCCTCGACTTTGTAAACAAAAAATGAAAATATAAAAGAAATAAATAAATTGTAGGTTTGTGGAAGAACTTCAGATTTCCACTTCTATCTTGTGCCTTAATCCCAACAGTTGGGGATCAGCTTATTGGATATACCTTTCTCATTCTCCTCTGTCTTCTGTATATTCTTCTTATTCTCAATCCCTTGTTCTTCAAATCTCCTTCCACTCCACGATATCCCTCCAATGTAATCTCTGTCTTCTTTAACTGTTCCTCCAATCAGCTCTTTCCATACTTTCTTGATTTCTTTTTTCCTCAATCTTTCTTCCCATCACGTGCCCCAACCACTATAACCTAGCCTCTAATATTTTCTGCTCTACACACAACTCTGGCTCTCTTGCATATCTCCTCATTTCTCAACCGCTCTCTTCATAATACTCTGAGAATCCACGGAAGTATTTTCATCTCTGTCCTCTCTCGCAACTCCTCTTCCTTTTCCTTTTTATCTTAAAGCCCATGTTTCTGTTCCACACGCTGTAACCCACACTCTCTTCTTTGTGTTGTAAAGTGTTGTAAATGTTGTTGTAAAGTGATCACTGTCTTGTGGGGAAGAACTTCAAATTTGCAAGCCTAAACTCCAATGTTTTATCCCTGATAAAAATGTGAACATGAATTCTCTTGCAACGTTCTTGTACAGGGTTTTTGAAGCCAGGATTGATATTTTGGACCAAAAAACCTGCAATTGTGATCCAGAAACTGCAAATATCCGCATTTTAAAAATTTGATGAAACCTTGAATTGAGGGCAACTTATTTGCAAAGCTGTTTTTATGATGAAAAACCATTTTGAAGATTATTGGCAAGTACTGATCTAGGCATCGTTGGCAGTCCATGTGCCTGGCAGAAGAGGAAAGTGCTCATTGCTCAAGCTATTTTTGGTTCTCTTTGCACTTTACAAACCACATCTTGCCATAAAGGTTGCTTGTGCGCTTTTGCAAGTGCGTCTCGATGACTTGAATGTGTTTTTATATTCAGCTTCAAGGGTATGTGAATTACAGCAGCAGTTTGTAGGGAGATGTTTTTAAGGTTTTTGGTGATATCATCCGATGTGAGGTTGTTTTTTTTTCTTTGGAAATGACAGATCAGCACGATCATTGCAAGTAATGCTTGTTGCATGCTAGTTTGACCACATTACTCAAGTCAAATGCAAAGGCAAACAAGAAAGGCACTCAGGAGAGAGCATACCTCTTGTTGGGGGTTATGATGTAGACCAGAAAATCACAATACAGAATCCCATTTAATCGAAATCGGCCGTCCACAACTTCAGGAATCACCATAGGTCCAATCTTTCATACCCTGATCTACACCTCGTTTTTGGCCATATCACTCAATGGTGAAGAATCACTTAATAAAAATTAAATAATTCTCATATCCGAATCGATATTCAGATCTTCACCAAAATCAAATATATTTGTCCTTGTCAGACACCCAACCGGTCAACCAAGTTTCGTCCAAATCTGGCCACATCTTTTTGAGATATCCTACTATTACCCAGGGGGCAAACCCCCCATTTTTTGTGAAAACAGACACGGTCTGCTATAAAAGGTTTTTGTATGTGGTTGGATTCCTTAGACCCCCAGCAACAACTTCCAGGTGGACAACCTTTCCAACAGGCTACTGTAACTGTGCAATTCAAGATGGCGTCCAAGATGGTCGCCATATTTTTAAATCTCCATATTGTCGTCAATTGTTATCTTATTTTCATGTGTAATACTTTGTTCCTCTGGTTTTCAAGGTCAGGGAATCTATTTATGATGGTTTCAGAGTGATATGATGTGTTTTATACTATGTACAGGGTGTCTCAAAATACATGGAACCCATATCACTGCTAATAATTCTGCCAATATTAATGTTCTTGTTCTTCTTTTTTCAGATTTGAAGAGAGGAGACCATAACAACTAATAATTATCAATCAAAATGCCTTGGACAAAGGAGGAAAAAGTATTTTGCGTCACGACTTATTTGGAGACGAAATCATTCAAAACGAGCAAGCAAGCAAAGCAAGGAGCAAGCAAAATTTCGCAGGAAGTTCAACTTCAACAACTATCCCCAGAAAAACCAAATTTATCGTTGGGCACACAAATTTCAAGCCACTGGATCAGTAAACAACCTCAACAAGGAGGCAGAAACACCCAGTTCTGGCAGGAAGCTGACTGCAAGATCTCCTGACAATGTGAATGCGGTGAGACATTCTGTCGGAAGGAGCCCGAAAAAGTCCATCCGAAGACGTAGCCAAGAGCTACAGTAGGTCTTTCACGTGCGTCAGTGCAAAGAATCTTGATCAATGATTTTCAGCTGTACCCATACAAGATCCAGATCAAGCATAAACTCACACCAGCTGACATGGCAAAACGTGTTGTGATGTGCCGGTGGTTCGAGAACAAGATCGAAGAGGATCCTGACTTTCTTGATGATGTTTGGTTCAGCGACGAAGCACACTTCTTGCTCTGTGGGCATGTCAATAGCAAGAACAATGTGTTCTGGGGCACACAAGTCCCAGACGAGGTGCTTCAGAGGCCCTTGCACTCTGTGAAATACACGGCCTGGGTGGCCATCTCAAAACATGGCATAATCGGACCGTTTTGGTTTGAAGACGCAGACGAGGAGGCAGTCACTGTCACAAAGGAGCGTTACATTGTGGTGCTCAACATGTTCTGGAAGGGACTTGGGAGTCGTCGTGGCATGAATCGAGATGTGCAATGGTTCCAACAAGATGGGGCAACTCCACATACAGCCAACATCATGATGGAGTGGCTGGACCACTGATTCCCTGATCGGCTGATCAGCAGGCGCCGCGAACCCGAGTGGTCTCCGCATTAACCTGATCTGAACCCCCCAGATTTTTTTTTAATCTCTGGGGGTTCTTGAAGGACCACGTGTATGAGAATCGTCCTCAATCCATTTCTGAACTGAAAGTGGCCATCACCCAGAAGATTCGTGCCATCAGGAAGGAAGAGTGTGTCAGGGTGATTGACAACTTCGCTCGTCGGCTTCAAGTGTGTCTAAGGCGCAAAGGCGGTCATTTGGAACATGTGCTCTAATAAATGTATCCTTTGAGCTAGAGACCTCAAATCTTCAGTTTTTTAATTGTTATATCAGCTTCCAGGAAATGTAATCTTTTTTGGAGTTTCTTGTCTGAGTAATAAATTATCATGTTAATGGGTTCCATCTATTTTGAGACACCCTGTACTAGGCCTAATATTTATTACATGTTAATTTATTATCTTAAGGCGACCATGACACAGAAAATCTATAAGAACAATACACAGTAGTTTACTGTTGTTGTAAGAACAATAATGGTACAGAAAGGTACTAGTTACCAAGAACAGATTACATGAGAAATGAACTACTGCATGTGCTTCACAGTTTGGAATGCAAGCCAAATGGCTGAGGCAAATATTTGTAAAATTCATGTCAGTGATACACGCCACAATGTTGCATCCTATGAACAGGTCTACCACTCAATATAATGCTGCAATACAAGTGTCCATGTGAACAGCTGATGGTATACAGTTAATTGTCACTGTTTGAGTCACTGCTGTCACTACTGTCACTGCTGTCACTGCTGTCAAATGCTGCAATGTATTTCACTCGGCTGCACTTGGTGGCTGATCCCTGGCAACGACATACAATGTAACAGGCCACGTTCTTCCTGGCACAGAAACAGTTCCTGTTGCAGCCTTTGGTGCAGCCACATGCAACAGCCTTTGTAATTGTCTGTGGCCAGGCTGATTGAGTTGACAGGGCTGGAACTAGTTTCCCGTCCTCCAGAGCCCAACCATAATCCACAAATGGGGGAAGCTGAGGCTTGGCCACATGTGCAGTCTTATCTAGAATAGTTGCAAGAGCTGCATGCTGTAGATGTAGAAGGAATGTATGTTCTGTTGGGGGGAGTAGTTTCAGCATGGTTGACCTGTTGATCAGGAATTTATAGGCTCTAAGCTTTCCAAGATCGCAGTCCTCAGTCATCAGATCTGTTAGTGTACACAGCAATGACAAGTGTGCGTGCCTGGTTGATGAGGTCTGATGTGATCTGGTTGCGGTTCTGACCTTGCTCACCAAAGTGTTCGAGCTCAGTTATGTCTGTGGTATAGCTGCGGTTCAACCAGGTCTTTTTGCCAGTGAAGAATGGGTAGCTGGTCGTATCCCTTCCACTCAGGCTGTGGATGAAGGGAAGTGCACGACATTTCGAAGGTCCTAGTGACCTAGCCATTTGGTGTATGGGCAGATATGTCCCTGCAGCAGTTCTTACCCACAGTTCAGGAAGATCTTCCAGAATGCTGGCAGCATAGTAGATACAAATGATGATTATATCTGTGTCATTGCCATGAATGACCACCCTATCAACACCTTCATTCTGGACACTATAAATAGCATGAAGCATTACTCTGGTATCAGCCTCCTGCTGTGTAGACTCCAAGGCAGTGATGTCAGTGGCTGACCCCTCAGTGACCAGCATGCTCTTGGTTTCTTCATTGAAGCCTCCACCTAAGTAAAGGCGAGTTGAGCCCAGTGCTGGATTTAGCTGTTCACTCTTGCTCCATGTCTCACACAAGAAACTCAGAAGGGCTGCTTTGTTAGCTGACACAGAGAAGAATTCCTGTGGGTCAGGGGCTTTGTACTGCTCACTGACCTCAATGTCTCACACAAGAAACTCAGAAGGGCTGCTTTGTTAGCTGACACAGAGAAGAATTCCTGTGGGTCAGGGGCTTTGTACTGCTCACTGACCTCAAACACCTTTGCTTGCCTGGATTGGCCATACCTGTGTTGCTGTTCTGCTGATTTGAGGCTTTGTTCACTGTATCGGTCGCAGCAGAAATGTATGATCTCTGTGCCAGCAGGCGCATCTTTCAGCAGCTGCTCCTTGTAGCGATCAGCAATGTTTCCAAATGTCTCATTTTTCTTGAAGGACCAATGGCGTATAGCATGCATTGCATCAACCACTACTGTCGTCTTCCAGTCTCCTTGTGGCAGAATATCAGCACTGGTCACTTGAGTCTCCTCCAGTGTTTTCGCTAGACTAACCTTTGTACCTGCAGCTCTCATGGTTCCATCTTCATTGAATAAAGATTGGGGTAGAACATGGCAGAGTTCACTGCACTCGTGTTTGCCAATAAAGTTGACGACATCGACGTCTCCACCACTGGCATTAACCTTGAATTTTGGTTAACCTTGAATGCTGGGAAGAGGTACTGCACCCAGGCTGGTTCAAGTCTTCAGCATCACTGCTTCCAATGTTCTTCTTTTCAGCAAGTTTGTAACTCTTCATTCGTGTACCAGTTTCTACATTTACTGTGCCATTTGGGCATTTTGTCTGTCAGCCTTGTACCAGTAGCCAAATCATATTTGAGTCTCTCAAATGTCTCATCTTGTCGAGCCTTCATGGCCAAAACTAGTTTGTCTGTTGTTGTAATATTATATAGTCCCTTTGCACCAAGTCCTTGACATATTATGCACTTTGTGTAGTCAATGTCAGTGTCCTGGCGTCTCCTCTTGGGTTCCTTTTTCAGTGACGAGCTTCCTTCCACCATCCGTTTCTCTGCCTGGGTCATCATCGTACCTCTCATGCAATCACCTGCAACAGCAAATCCACCACCATGTTATGCATACGAGCAACTAGAGTAGGCCTACATGCAAGCTATTGATATGCTACACTACATGCAAATTTCTGATATGTGTTACGGATCCGGATTTAGGTGAATTACTATTCATGTCATTGCTTATTAATGTTTATTCTATTAAAGGTTGTTGTGGTTAAATGGTTAGAGAGGCTCCGGATAACAGGAGACCGGAAACGGGATAGTGAACCGGAAGAGGAAAAGACACGAGGTCCTGGAGAAGCGGCTATCTTCTTCATCCTCGCCCAGCTCCGACGCGAGCGGTGTCGATATTGATTAGCGTTGGGAACGCTGAGTTTGAAAAGCCCGTCTGGCGAGAGGAGTTACCTGCGCGGGGTGATTGCCTGTTACGTGTCAGGTTGCCGTGGCTTCCTGGAAAGAACCAAGGGTCCGGCACTGTTTGCCTCGACGCCTCCGAGGGCGTGTACGGGTCGCACCTTGGGCCTCGCGCGCTTTGCGAGCCGCGCTTTGCTTTGCCCGCTTTGCTTTGCAAGGATGTGTGCGCTGCAGCAGCTGTTCTCGGTACGCGACGTGCACGTTTGGAGCACGTCAGCCAGGGGTCCGTTCAACCGCCCGTGTGCGGAGAAGTCGACCTTCACCTTGGTCTGGAGGGGCCCAGAGACATTGTGAGGGACAGTGACTATTGAGGGGTCGTGAGTGGGGAAAGGGGGGAAATATATGAGATGGCCATCTTAGTAATATTGTGATTGATTGTTGATTGTTGTTGATGGATTGAGAATATATTATTAATTAATCCGGATCCTTGATGTGGGGTTGCTTATTGACCTGAATTGTTTGTGTCTTTCATATTGATTGCATTACGAAAGCGTATAGATCATATATCTTTCTGGCGGGGTCCTCCCACGGTCCGGGGGTCACCAAGACCAGGTAGTTACCGGGAGGACCACGTAACATATGCTAGACTACATGCACACTACACAATGGCCACACCACTACAGATCACACCGTTTTGGACATTTCTGCCCACATGATTTTTATGAGACAAATGGCATAAAACACATCATATCACTCTGAAACCATCATAAATAGATTCCCTGACCTTGAAAACCAGAGGAACAAAGTATTACACATGAAAATAAGATAACAATTGACGACAATATGGAGATTTAAAAATATGGCGACCATCTTGGACGCCATCTTGAATTGCACAGTTACAGTAGCCTGTTGGAAAGGTTGTCCACCTGGAAGTTGTTGCTGGGGGGTCTAAGGAATCCAACCGTATACAAAAACCTTTTATAGCAGACCGTGTCTGGTTGACCACTCTTGCTCCCTGGGTATATGTATTGTTTTTGGCCCCATCTCCCAATGGTGAAGAATCGCTTTAAAAATTCTAGTATCCGAATCCGGATCTTCACCAAAATCTAATCATTTCGTCCTTTTGACATATGCTACATCTCTGCCAAATTTCGTCCGAATCCGTCCACAACTTGTTGAGATATTTTGTTCACAAACAGACAGGGGTGAAAACATAACTTCCATCCACCTTTGGTAGCGGAGGTAAAAATAACATTCATCCTATATATCGGTTTTGCTTGTAAAGGGTAGCTAATTGCTTTGTGTATGATTTCTCTCAAAATGATCCTTCATTAACACCAGCACGTTTTTGTTTGTCTTTCAAAAGGGATTTTTGGTATTTTTCTGGCGAAGAAAAACCCCCGGGTTGTTGGGTTTTTTTTTTTTGTATACCCGGGTTGTACCCATGCATGTGAAGCGAAAAGTGGGGTGAAGTAATTGGTTCACATCTGTCTGTCTGTCTGTGCTTCTGTCTACAAATGCCAGTTTATGATTGTGGAACAACTTCATTTCAATGGAATGTTATCGTTTGAACACGAATCAGACCATGAATTGGAAAACAAACCTACAGTTTAACATACTTTTACTCTGTCTGGTAGTCAAACAAAATTGAAAATCATTCCAAAAAGGAAACTTTCTGCTTTTGTGGACGTTTTAAAGGATACAAACATCAGGCATGAAGAACTAATGTAATGTATTGTTGGTGTTGTTGTTGTTGTTGTTGTTATTGTTGTTGTACAGCCCTGGACAGTTCTCTAGAACAAGCCTGTGGCACGGAGATAGCTGATCAATCTCCCAGGAGCGACCCAGAGATCCCTCACATCCAGGATGGTGTACCCCAACATTCATGAAGTCAGGGCCATGAGAGAGAGAGAGAGAGAGAGAGAGAGAGAGAGACAGAGACAGAGACAGACTTTTGTATCTTTTTATTATGAAAATAGAACAGAAAACCCCCATATAGGGGTCACATTCTCATTTCAGGGAGAAAAGCAGAAAACAAAATGTTAACGCAGTGGATTATATGCAAAACATTTCACAAAACAATGAACGTTTATCTAGGACTTAACAAATAACTTCTTTTTATGCACCATTTGGCTTAAAACTGTGGCAGCCTTCCTGTTACTGAGAAGAAAGCAAAGTCAAATTTTACACGGCTTATCACAAGATTCTTAAACAAGAAAATATGGGGGTGATCAAGGTAGAGGTCTCTCCATCGAACCCTCCGCTGTGTCATTTGCCCTTGTAAAAGAAATCTTACACAACCCAGATAGAGGTCTTTTTGTTTAGGAAACCCATTGAAGCCGATGCTAAAAAGGGTACAAGGAGGAGAGTTAGCAAGAGAAAACTTGCAAATTAGTTCAGGAAAGGTGGAAAGAGAAGCACCTTGTTCATTGTTTGCTTGGCCTTGCTCCCAATTAACTGCAAGCTGTGCATAGGTACGAAGCACACTACATAACATACGTGCCACAATTCTGGAGAATCGCACGCCAACCAGGCTTGCCAGTGCATCAGCTCCAATCCAACTACCATTTGGGCTTAAAAGATCGGCGACTGATTTTACATTCTTCGCGACAGTGTTGAACGAGACGCCTATCAGCAGGCATATCATGGAAATGGGAATTGTAAAACAAAGGCTCCACCAAGAACATTTGCTCTGTGTACGAATGCGTGGCTCTTGTTGTCGTTGGGGCTCGCCATGTGCTTAATACACTCTGATAGAAACTAGAGAGGGTAGACATATCAAGATGGGATAGATCCGTCAAGAATAGAGCATGGTCATAGCCTAGTCTCCCCACCTGCTGCCAAAGGCAATGAACAACGTTAACCCATGGTGGAGAGGGGTGCGTGTACAGCATGCGCGGAACAACCGGAAGTCAAACGGCCATTAACCGGCTCTTTATGTCAACCAGGCCTTGGCCTCCATTGGTCAATGGCAAACTGAGGACCTCGGGTCGCAACCAGTGCTTTCCATCCCAGAAGAAGGACACAAAGCACTTCTGGAGCTGTTGAAGCAACACTACCAGAGTAGGGTGGGCCATACTTTATAATTTTTTTGTAAATTAATCGAGAGGGGTGTTCATATTACGTATTTTGGTGTGTAGAACACAAATCTGAGGTTTTTAAAGATTCTGATAACCCTAACCTACATTAATTTGCAGTTGATTATTATAAAATTTTTGATTATTTTGCTATTCTGGAAAAAAGACGTTTTTTATTTTGAAGTTAGGGCTTTTATTTTGGTAACTTCCTGTTGGGACGGCAGTTGTAGCCATCTTGTTGCTGAAAGCTCGATGTTGAGGAGGTTGGCGATCCTTATCCATCTGTCTTCTCTTCTCTTCTTATGGCATTGCCAGTAAGTACGTTTTTGATTAGGAACCTGAGGAACAAATAGATAATAATTTTAGATGTAAATTACCTTGTTTTATATTATATTTGTTAATTGATTTGTGTACTTACCTATTGCTAGCCTGAGTTACATGTGAAGGAAAATAGTGACCTGTGAAGTGAATATTTTGATGGTTTTCTGTAATACCTGTGTAATACCTTAATATCTGTCTGTAGTGGATACTTACCTGTGTATTATTGTTTTTATTTCAGTGTGAACTACTAAAAATGGCTCAAGTCAGAACAAGGATGAAATCAAGTTCTCATTTAAGTAATCTTGTTGGCACTGGGCAGGAGCTGTTGGTGTCTGAACTGCCAACTGAGGGATATCCTGAGGTATGGCATCTACTTGAGGGAGCAAAGTGAAGATGACAGGAGGAACTACCCAGTGGACCAGCTCATGTCTGACATCTACCCTGGTCTGATTTGTCAGTGGAGCAAAACTAATGCTCTTTTCAAGCCTCCTGTTATCAATGAAAAGGTGACCATCATGTCCAAGCTCAAGGAGGTCTGGAATCAGGCAGTGAAGTTTTCTCTTGGGAAGGGCAAACTTGATGCCAAAGAGAGGTTCATTGTCAAGTTAGACAAGTTATTTGATATTTTGACTTGCAAGTGTCAGATTACCAGTTGTGAGGGGGGAGGCTGTGAGGCCGGTGAGGGCTGTGTGATCCAAGCCCACATTAACTGTTCCTGCAGCAGAGAGAAAATGATTCCTGTGAAAGATCTTACCTACATCAAGGGACAGAAAGAGAAGGTTGGAAGTAAAGGACCCCACCAAATGGGGAGCCCTGATCTGCCAGAGCACAAGAGACAGGTGAGGACATTGGAAAGGCAGGAAAAGAAAAAGAATGCAGAGAAAAGGAGAAGGAGCAAGGAGGAAAATGCTGCAGCAGCAGAGAAGGCAGCCAGGAAGGATGTTGAGAGATTTTTGTCAGATGGTGATGAGGATCTGGAATTGGAGAGAAGTGGTGCTGAAGATGAGTTTGTCACTGAAGTTGAGCTCTTCCCTGAAACTGACACTGAGCCTGCAGCTTCAGCAAAGGTCCAGAAAAACTATGATGAGATTCCAAACATTGCCCTTGCTAGTGTAAGGTATGGCACAGGGCTGAGGCCAACTGCAGCGATAGCAACTGCAGCTCTGATTGATGCAGGAATCATCACAGAAGACAATACAAGTAAAGTGATTGATAAGAACAAGGTCAATAGAGCACAGGAGAAGTTGATGACAGAGCTGGGGGAAGAGTTTGATGAGAAGTGCAGGGAGGAGGGGGGATCTCCTGCATCCTCTTTGATGGGTGGATTGACCTGAACAATGTGATGATGGAAGCTGAGGGCAGTGACCAATCTTTTCCTGCAAAGATCAAGGAAGAACACTATAGTGTTGTTAGTGAGCCTGGTAGCTACTATCTGTTCCACTTTACCCCAGAGAAAGCAACTAAAGAGGAGTCACATGTGGAGCAGATTGCTAAGGTCCTGTTTGCCTGGCTGAAAGAGGGGTTTTGATAAGACCTTGTGGGCCATTGGAGGAGACTCAACAAATGTCAACACTGGTGTGAAAGCTGGAGTAATGCGGAAGCTGGAGCTGCACCTGGGGAGAAAGCTGGTCTGGTTGGTGTGCAACCTGCACACTGGTGAACTTCCCCTGCGCCATCTCATTGTTCACCTTGATGGCCCTACTCTGTCAGACAACACATTTTCCGGGCCAATAGGAAAGCTCCTTGCTTCTGCTACAGACTTGGATATCAATCCAAACTTCACCCGGATCTTTGTTGGTCCTCCACTGATCAAGCTGTCTGACAAGGCCATTGAAGATCTCTCAACTGATCAACACTATGGCTATAAAATTGTCTGTGCAATCAGGGATGGAGTGCTTCCTGCAAGGCTGGCTCTAGTGGAGATTGGACCAGTAAACCACAGCCGCTGGCTCACCACAGCGAACAGACTTCTCAGGCTCTGGGTGTCAAAGCATGGACTGAAAGGAAAGAACCGGAAGAATCTGCAATTCATTGTGAAATTCATCATTGGAGTGTATTATCCATGTTGGTTCAACGTGAAAGTCAAGCACTCCTGGATCGAAGGGCCTAGGCACATCTTGTTTCAGCTGGACTGCCTCAAGTCCCAGAGGAAGGAGGTGCTGGACCTTGTGATGCCGACTGTGAGAAGATCTGCTTGGTATGCCCACAGTGAAGCCATCCTCCAAACACTGCTGTGCTCTGAGGATCAGAAGGAGAGGACTGAGGGGGTGGAGAGAATCCTGGCCATCAGGGGAGAGGGGGACCCAGACACTCAGCTGGGGGACTCCTCTGTCAGGACCAGAAAGACACCTGACATCAACTGTGATGCTTCCAGCATTGGTAACTTGATCAGCTGGTCAGAAGGTGTGTCAGAGCCACCTCTCACCTGCTCCCTAAGCACCTCGGAGGTGAAGAACTTCATCAACACCCCCATGGAGGTGCTCAACTGGCATTGCCACACACAAAGCATTGAGAGGGTTGTTAAAATGGTGACTGAGGCTTCTGCTAAGTACTTCTCACAGGAAAAGAGGGATGGAGGCATCAGGGCTCAGGAGACCAGCAGGAGGCTGATGTCCAAGAATGAGTCAAAGCAGGACTTGTGCAACCTGGTAAAGTTCAGGAAGTAAGGAGATTGATCTTTGTAATTGTAACCAGTGATATACATGCAGTTCACCTGTTAATAAATATGTACATTTCATTTGGCTGTGTCAATATGAATGATTTCCCTTATATCTTTTAATATCTTATAAAATATCCAAAAAATAAACTCATATTTGAATTCCCCATAAAAAAACACATAATATGTGTTTTTGTTAGATGTTAGAAGGTGTTAGGTGTTAGAAGGAGAAACTAACACCCCTCATGTTAGGATTTCCTTCAGATTCATTTTGGCACCTGAGTATGACCCGCACTACTACCGGAGGGTGCAGCACAAAGCACCTGTGCCATAGGGTAGAGGCCACCAAACTGTTGATCACCAAGACCCTTCCACGATAAGACAGTTGTGTGATCAGACCTTTCCATTTTTGCAGTTTTCCCTCAACAAAATCCAACAGACCAGCCCAATTCTTTGCTGCTGTGGCATCATTACCCAAGAACACTCCAAGGTATTTCACGCCATCGTTGGCCCATGAGAGAGAAGCAGGAAGTCTTGGTGCCAAGTGACACGACAGTCCAAGCCAAAAGGCGCTCGTTTTGTTCCAATTCACTTTGGCTGAAGAAGCCTTTTCGAACACGGAAAGACAATAACAGGTGACGTTAATGTCATTGAGGTTCTGCACAAAGACACGCACATCATCGGCATATGCCAGCACCTTGATGGGTCGTTCAAGATGAGAAACCCCAACCCCGGTTAGTCCAGCACGCAAATAAACCAGTAAGGGTTCAATGGAGAGAGCATAGAGCAACCCAGAGAGAGGGCAACCTTGTCGAATTCCCCTGTTAACAGGCAAGGGTGTAACAAGTTCATTGTTTATTTTAAGCACACTAGAAATATTATTGTACAGCATTTTAATTTAAGAAGCCTTTAATTTAAGGCTAACCCCCTCTCTAGCAGGGAAAATGGCCTTTAAAATGCATGTTGTTGTTGTTGTTGTATTTTAATTTAAGAAATGAAGGTCGAACCAAGTCCAAACCGTTTGAGCACTTTAAAGAGGTACCGATGGTCAACGCGATTGAAGACCTTCTCCTGATCAAGGAGAAGAAGTCCAAAATCTGTGGGGTTTTCTTTGCACAGTTCGATCATGTCTCTTATAAGCGAGATGTTGTCATAAATGGAGCATTTTGGTACACAATAGCATTGGTCTTCTTTCAACAATGAGGAGAGATGAGTAAGTCGCGATGCCAGGGCTTTCGAGAATAACTTATAGTCTGTGCATAACAAAGAGATTGGATGCCAGTTTTGAATATAGAGCAAGTCTCCTTTCTTTGGGATGAGCGTGAGAATAGCCCATCGGCAACTCTGAGGGAGCTCTCAAAGCTGGCAGCTTGCGTTCAAAGTGTTGAGTTCAGGACCCAATGAATGCCAAAATTTCTTATAAAATTCAGTTTTAAGTCCATCCAATCCAGGTGCTTTCCAGCAAGCAAGGCTGTGCAGAGCGGCGCCAAGTTCGTCCAAGGTAATTGGCCCCTCCAGGTGGGAACGTCCACCTACACACAACACTGGCAGGCCGACAGAGAAAGAAGCGACACTGACAATATATATATATACAGACTTGGCATTTAATATGGAATATTTTTTTTGTGGGGGTGAACTTACTTTTCAAGATGTCTTAGAACCAAAAGTTCATTGGAATTATGTTGAAATTATTCCAGATTTTGTTAATGTGACCTTTAAAAGAAACAAAAACCACATTTGACATTTCGAAACAAATAAATTGATCCTTGAAAGTGATGGAAACTGATATCGAACTCAACTCATGGACAGTACTGTGTTAAACTTCTGTACGTTTTCCAGAAGCATCTCTTTATTTTGCACATTAGCCAATTTTTTTTTAAACAAAAACAAAAGTTAAATTACGACTGGGATTACGGACAGTAAAATTACAGTTCAGTACTTCGTGTAACCCCCACGAGCATTCAGGAGAGCACGTACACGTTGAGGCATGCTGTTCACGAGATTTGCCAAGGTTTGGACAGGAATCGCTTGCAATGCAGTGACAATAGCCTGCTGCAATTCACGCACAGAGGTCGGCTGCTGGTCCAAGTGGTCGATTTGACGCGTTAATTCTGCCCACAAGTTCTCTATCGGATTCATATCCGGGGACATGGCAGGCCACTCCATATGCTCTTCACCACGGTCAGCAAGAAAGTGTTGGATCATGCGAGCACGATGAGGCCGTGCATTGTCATCTTGGAAGACAAAGTTTCCTCGAAAGGCTGCACGAGCAAATGGAAGCAATGTTTCTTCCAGAATGGCCCTGTACTCGAACTGGTTCAGGTTTCCATTCAGAACAACCAGGTCAGTTTTGCCCCCTGCATGAAAAGCAGCCCAAACGGTCACGCCACCACCTCCAGCTTGGACTTTTGGCACTATACAATCTTTGTTGTAGGCTTCATGCACTTCTCTGCACACTCGGACGTGGCCATCTTAACGATAGATCAGAAATCTAGACTCGTCACTGAAGATCACGTGATTCCAGTGTCCTGGCTGCCATTGACGGTGCTCTCTGGCCCATTGCAATCGGCGCTGGCGGTGTTGTCTGGTCAGGCGTGGCTTTCTCAGGGGACGCCTGGCACGATTGCCTGCTTGAACCAGTCGTTGGTTGACTAGCCTTATGGATACAGGCACATTTGTCAGTTGCTGCCACTCAGCCCTAAGCCGATTAGCTGACTTGGTACGGCCATTGCGGACTAACCGGTGCAGCTGGCGATCATCCCTCCTTGCGGTTCTGCGGGGACGTCCTGGCCTCGGTATTGGAGTAGGGACACCCCTCTGAGCATTTCGTTTCAGGATCTTTGACACCTGACCTTGAGTGATGCCATACTGCCGAGGAATGGCACGCTGTTTCATGCCATAATTTCGTAAAGCCACCACTCCATGACAAACAGCATTGTCGAGTTGACGGACCATCTCCAGAGGAAGCGGCAATAACTTTTGGAGATGTGCAGCAGTTGTTTTCCACTAATACAGAATGCAACAACCCTTGTATACCCGACTGTGAAGCCAATCGTCAAATGCACCTGTCCGTACATTTTGCCACGCCACCTGTGATATAATCCTGTTGTTGACTTCTTGCTGCGACAGACAATCAGTGACATGGTTCTTTTAACAAATAAATCACCAAAGTGTAAAAGAAATTCACCAGATTGATATACTGAGTTAAGAAAGTAAACCCAAGTCAAGAAGAATAAAAAATATTCCATATTAAATGCCAAGTCTGTGTGTATATATATATATATATATATATATATATATATATATATATATATACATATATATATATATATATATATATATATATATATACAGGATCGAAACACGTGAAAGAGCTAACATTTATCACACAAAAAAATCAAACACACAAAAAGTATATAATAAGGGGAGCCGTAGACAAGATGGGGAGAGAAGGGGAAGCACACAAATGCAACATTTGAGAGCAGGGACATTGGGAGATCTGTGGGTGGGCTTGGGGGGGAGAAGGGGGGGGGAGGGGTGGGAGAAGTGAAAAACACAAGGACACTGCAAGGACTTCCAGGAAGGAAGTTGCTATTTCAAAAAAAGTGAATCTCGGGTGAAATTAGTGGGGGTAGAAAAGATCAAGGTTTTGGATGGGGGAAGATAAGAGAAGGTGGTGAACAGCTGTTTTAAAGACCTGGAGTGGGATTGAAGAGAGTGAAGGAGTTTGTTCCAGAGGTGGGAGAAAAGAGGAATGAAGGAGTGAAGGTGAGCAGAGAGTCTTGATTTTGGCAGTTTAACCATAAGAGGGTTGCAGGCAGATCTTGTGCGACCTGTAGGAATATTTGGGGGACAGAGCCCAGAGAGAGCTGGGGGAGCAAGGCCAGAGAGGAGTCTGTAGAAGACAGAAAGACCACCAACCTGCCTGCGGTGAGTAAGTGAAAGGCCCTCGGAGTTAGCTTCATCGCGGGAGATTCCAATGATCCTGAAAGCTTTGGTTTCAACAGCGTGAAGCCGAGCTAGGTGTGAGGCAGGAGCACCGGCCCAGAGGGGAGAACAGTATTCCATTGAGCTGCGGATGAAAGCCTTGTATGTGGTAAGCAGCTCAGTTGTGCCAAGGAAGGACTTCGCACGGCGGAGGATGCCCAGTCGGCGACTGGCTTTGGAGGCCAGATTTGAAATGTGGTTTTCCCAGGAAAGATCATAGCAGATAGTGAGACCCAAATGGGCCAGGTCGGATCCATCTGCACCCTCCCCCCCCCCCCCCCCACCCCCTCACAACCCTCTGACCCCATGTTTTTCTGGACCATTGGGGTCCCCTGAAGTGTAAATCAACTGGTAACAGTTAATAAACTGGGACCCACTGTCCATTTGGGACCCATATCTGATGGTACCCCCAAAACACCGATTTTGTCATCGATGTCGCCCCATATTCAACGCTCTTATTTATTTCCGTGTCTGTGAATGAATGAATGAATGATCGTTTAAAGGCCATTTTTCCCCGCTAGAGCGGGGGTTAGCCTTGCGGGCCCCATGACAATCATGGTTCCCTGTTTGAGGCAATGTTTTTATGGCCGGATGCCCTTCCTGACGCCAACCCTTGTTCATGCTCTTACGATGCGCAGGGATACGGTGTACCTATTCTTAATCGGGGTACACACCGTGATCATTCATCCCATAAAGTTGGTACTCAATTTGCCGACCTCGGAAGGATGACAGGCTGAGTCAACCCCCCTCGCGTTAATTCAGCGATCGACCGGGATTCGAACCCAGGATCCTAGGATCCCAAGCCGGCACCCTAACCGCTAAGCCAACGCCAGGCTGAAGTGCCTGTGATGGTTAATATTGCTCAATAGCACAAGTTTATATATCAAAAGAAAGCTGATCATCTACTTATCATAATAAAATATCTATATGACAGATTTAAGGGTAACTTGGTTGGCATAACTGGGGTTGAATAGCAGTACCCCATTTTTTCCTAACGTAATGCGGAATCGACTAAAATATTTCAGCTTATATGTAAAATACGGGTTCCAAATACCTGATATGCATAAATAGATATTTTCTATCATTGTACATTATCTCAGCTTTCATTTGATACCATAAACGATCCCATAGCACCCAAACCCGTTTTGATACATCATGTCAAAGATACTACCGATTCGTGGAAAAATGGTCGTGTGACGATACAATTGTCATACGAACCGCTTCTGTTGCAAACTTGACCTTCTGTTGCAAATTTTCTGAATCCATTCACTGTAGAAACAAAAGATCAGCTGCTGATTATCTCGTCGGGGAGCGCAGCATCTGACGATATTGCTGCAGATGTCCTGAAGGCTGAAGCCATCGGTCAACAAGCACGTGATGACTTCATTGAGATCCATCTGAAAACTGGCCAAGATTTCTTTGAATCCGTGAAACGACTCAACCTCAAAACTTTGAGTGACATGAACAAAAGCTCGAAGACAAAGACAAGCAAGAACAAAGTCATCCTGTTCAAGCAGCAGGCAAACGTTGCCTTTCAGCTGTTCATTAAGTCTCAGAAAGAAGGGCTACAGCTTGATCTAAAGGAACTGATTACTTACCCATTAACCCCTGTCCCATACAGCTTGGCCACTGCAGATGGATACCTCGCAAAGACGGACAAGGCAAAAGGATTCCAGTACCTGACCAAAAACTGCACTGAAGATTATGTACCACAGGCAAGTCAAACACTGACTGTGTATGACGGAAATGTGACCTTCTACTACCTGAAAGACATTCCTAATAACTTCAGCCAGATCTGTTCCCAGGTATTTGACATCATCGGCAAAACAGGAGATGTCATATTTAGCACAGATCAATACCTACCCGGATCTGTGAAGTCAATGGAGAGGCGATGCCGTGGCTGTGGAGAAAAGCTTATACTGAAAGGTGAAGCCACCAAGAAACCACATGATTGGAAATTGTTTCTGTCCAATGGTGAAAACAAAATCCAGTTCATCAGATTGCTGCTCAGACTCTGGAACAGCGACCAGTATGCCTCACGGCTTTACGGAAGAATTGTAATCTTTATATGTGAAGGGAAGGCACATCTGCTGATGACCAGAAAACAGATGCCCAAGAGTTGCCTCTGCTGGAATCGTCACAGGAAGAAACAGACTCACGCATAATACTATATGTCAATTACGCTAGAAGCAGAAACTACGAGTTCGTTCGAGTGAAGAGCCCAGATTCAGATGTCTTCTTCATCTTACTGCATTATGCTGCATCCATGGAAGACATAACGATATTGTTCGACACTGGCACAGTAAATAAGCAGAGGCTGATCAACGTACAAGATGGCAGCAGACTTCGGCCAAGAGAAATGTACAGCACTTATGGCTTTCCACGCGTACAGTGGCTGTGACAGCACAAGTGCTTTCCGAGGGATTGGCAAAATCAAGCCTGTCAAAACTCTGCTGCGCCACCCGAAATACATCCCTGAACTCAAGAAGCTTGGAGATACGTGGCATATACCAGAAGAGCTGAATGATGAACTGAACAGCTTCACATGTGCCGTGTATGGCAGAGCATCAAAGGTGTCAAGTGTTGACGATCTGAGACTCATCCGCATAAATGAGTTATGTGCCAAAGAGAAACGTCTTCTTCCTTCAGGCAATGTTGACATGGCCAATATTCCACCATGTAAGAGGAGCCTTACACAGCAAATTCAGAGGGTCAATCATCAAGTAGGAATTTGGAAGAGAGCGCATGTTCCTAAACCAAGGATTCCCAAGCCAAGCCAAGGTCATGGCTTGGAAGAGGAGAATGACAACCTGGTTCCTGTCTGGTATAAAGGAGATCTACTCCCACGAGAGCTGGCTGACATAGCTGAAGTCGCACCTGATGATACTGACAGTGACGATGACTCAGCTGACAATACATTTGATGACATGGAGCATGTACTGGAGAGCGATGTTGATGACGGTGACAGTGATTATGATGAGTAATGTCTCTTTGGTCAAATGTGTAGGGACATTCATGCAACAAGGCACAGCCTGACTTGGTATATTTCATATAAACTTGACATGTGTCAAATTCTGTTCTTCACAGTATTAATGAAAGTTTATATCACCATGATGATAACAAGAATCCAATTCGATTGTTTGTGTTAGTAGTTAGTTGAATATTAAATACAGTTATTACAACTATTGCTTTACAGGATATGACGTGTTTAACTGGTGGATATAAACTGAGTATTAATATTGTTAGGATATTTGGGGCTCTTTGTATAACTAGGGGAATAAATTTGTGTTTTATAGGGCAAATATAATAGTTTCCAGTGAAATTTTCAAACTTACATTAAAATTTGGAAGTTTTCTACATTTATGAATATGACAATACTGTTTGGTGGGTTCAAATGGGTAACCTAAAACTGTGCAGATGAAAATAAAACCTTTGTTATAATTAAGCTGCTTGGACTTCCTTATGTCTTGGGAGGCATGGTGAACAGGGGAATGTGATTATGAATGAAATTTGTACGTTTAAATAGCGCTTCTTCGATGGTTGAGAAAAGAACCTTAATACCAGTACCAGACGACCATTTTTCCACAAACCAGTAGTATCTTCGGGAAAGATTTGGGAAATGAGATTTGGGAAACCACCCTGAAGTGTTGGGTCTGATCGAAAGGGAGGGGTTGGTGCAGAAATGCAGAGTGAAGATGTGCAGATAAACCAACAGGGCAAGGAGAAAGGTGAAATACGACGTGGAAAGGGACAAAAGGATAGGGCAGCAGATCAGCTCGTACCTCACCACACATGAACAGCCACCATCTTGCCACGCCCAAACACACCGACAGCCAGCAGAGAGAGAGATGGACATGGACATTTTGTTCCTTTTTATTACTAAGAAATCAGTGTACATGATAAAAAGTCATTTGACACATTTCATATAAATAAGGATAGGGGTTACATGAGAGCAAGGGCTAAAATTTACAAATTAACTTGGAGGACACCATCAACCAAACTGCAAAGGGATTCCTTCACGCACCATCACTGTGAGAAAAGTGTACAATCAATGAATTCAAACTCCAGATGTAAACGAGACATAACTAGACCTTTAAAAATCATTAAAACATCATCATCAGATAAAAGTAGTGTGCGAATGGTTTGCATTTTGTGCTTCCTTGATAAATAACTAGCAAGTTTTGCCTCCACAAACAGATAGTTGACTAAAATACATTCCTCTTTACACCGGTAAGAAATATTGAAACCAAATATAAAAACAATGTGTAAAAATCAAACCCAGCCCTTCAATCACACGTGATAAAACTGTAAAAAGAGGAGCCAGCCTCGTACATTCAATAAAAGCATGAAAAATCGTTTCAGGGACATCACAGAAAGGACACATTTCCGAGTTGTCAGGGCATATGCGGTGAGATAAAACGTTTGAAGATAAAATATAATGTGCCAGTCACCATTGCAGGTCCCAGTGTGTTTGACAATGGGTGCCCTATACATGGTGAGCCATTTGTTTGTTGCGGAAGCACCAATTTGGAGCAGAGGTCTCCAGTGTGTTTGTGGTTCTGCTGGTTTACAGGGAACAATAATTCCAACACACAAGGAATAAACAGAGGATTTCTCCATTGTATTAAAAGGAATAAGACATTGGAAAGAAATTAAAAGTTTTGGAAAGGGGCATTGGGACAAAGGAGGGTTAGCTTCCACCAGTGGGTCCCATTTTCGCCCGGTTTGTTTAAAAAGGCGTAAAAATCAGAGAGAAGATTCTCCCAATGACTGATGGAACGAACACCAGTAGCCACAGCAATCTCAGCTGCTGACTTCTATTTATGGAGAAAAGGGTCTCAAAGTTTTTGACCTTGGTACAATCAATATCAATGAATTTTTGCATAAAAGATCTGTCACTACAGACCCCTTTAAAACTGGGTTTAAAAAGACTGGCTCATTTAAAAAAAATTGAGAGGGAATAATCACAGGTATCACGCTGAAACTGAATCGCCTGCCATGCTTCCAGCATGCTCCTGTAGAACAGGGGGACCAAAGTTAAATCGACGCTCTTGATGTCGATGAGAGAGCTGCTGGTCAAAACCAAGTTTCCCGGCTTGTCTAAGTAGGCATGAGCAAAAGCTTTCCACAGGATATCTGTGTACAGAAGCCGGCGTCGTGAGAGGAAGCGAAAAGCCATCACCTTACTGTTGACATCGACCACCCCCTGTCCACCTTCAGCGACGGGCAGGCTGAGCACGCCTGACCGGAGCCAGTGTCCCCCCCCCCCCCCCCAAAAAGTCAATCAAAACACTTGAGAGTTTCTTTTTTTTAAAGAATAAAAGCTGGGGCCTGTAGTGCCTTAAACTTATGCCACAGCATTGATGCCGCAAGATTGTTTATTATATCAGGGCGTGACCCCAATAAGTGAGCTGATTCAGTAAACCCTTCCATTTTAGAAGCCGTTGCTCAGCTTTAGTTATGAGTGTTTCCCAGTTCTTCGAAAAGAGGTCCGGAGTGCCAAGAGAGACCCCGAGATAATGTATCCCGTCTCGTGCCCACACAAGCTGGCCGGGCAGGGTTGGAGGAGGGGCATTACTTTGCGGACCCAAGTAGAGAGCATTGCTCTTGAGCCAGTTGATTTTTACAGAGCTTGCTGAGCTAAACTCCTGGACACAATGAACCAAGGAAGAAACATCCTCATCAGAGCGAAGCACACGCAGTCCTCCCTTTGACGTCATTGGCGTGCCGTGCCAATCAGCGTGATGCCCCTACACACCTTTCTCTTCACCAATCCGGGGGAAGCTTCTTGCCCTGCCCCTGGCCAATCACAAGTCCTTCTTTACTCCGTTCTTCCCATTGGTCAACTCCTGCCCAATAGCTAGTCGCTTCTTGCTGCGCTCTAGCCAATCACGAGTCTCCGGGGCGTTCCTCGGCCTGCTTGGGCGATGTGTGCCTGCCAGGCGGGATTGTTAGCCTTGGTGCTTGATGCCTGCCTTCCGGTTGGGTTTTATTATTATTTATGTTGTAGTTCATGGGCCTTTCTCACTAGTGTCTATGGTGCAGTGCCATACAGGACAACGGATAAATCACAAGGTCTCACGAACAGGGGAATTAACATAATCCCTACACTAGTTAACATGCCCCATTCCTCGTAACAGGGACAAATATACAAGCTTACCCCAAACACACAGTCTAACAGAACTTATTACATGTGGGGTTTCCTATCACGATAATCAGAGCATGATACCTCCACAAATCTACCTGACTCTATATATCACTACCCCACCGACATAACAATATAATTGTTTGCAAAGTTGGTTATTGTCTCTGTAAATTGATATAACGCGCATGAATATGTAATCTGCATATCATGGAGATAAAATTCAGTGACAAAAACAGTCAGCGTGCCGTGAAACCCATCTCATTCTTAAAATAAAATAAAAATGCACCAGTGTCCGAAGGAAGCAGTTCAGTTTGGCATTTTAAATATGAAATAGACAAAGCCTAGAAATTAACAGAACCCTTTAAAATTATCCTTTAGAATTACCCATTAGCATTACCCTTTATGATTGCCCTTTGGAATTACCCTTTAGAATGACCCTTTAGAATTACCCTTTAGAATTACCCTTTAGAATTACCCTTTAGAATTACCCTTTAGAATTACCCTTTAGAATTACCCTTTAGAATTACCCTTTAAAATTATCCTTTAGAATTACTCTTTAGAACCCTTTAATATTACCCTTTAAAACCCTTTAATATTACCCTTTAGAACCCTCTAGAATTACATGGTTCGCCCTTTTCAATTTTGAAGGATGGATGGACAGGACACAGCCAAACATTGAAGCAGCTTCACCGCTTTAAAAAAAAAAAGTGCTAAAAAAATTAATTGGACTGAAGCAATCAGATTTTGGAAATTAAAAAAAAAAAATTAGGAAATTGTCTCAAGTTTTCATGTGTAACCGATGCAGAATCAAGTACAGATTTTTATATCTGTGCTCCATAATCTTTTGTTCTTCTGATGATCACAAGAATTGCGAACAGTTTCTTTTGGTAAGCTGTTGTTATGGGCTTGCCGATTGGACAGTGAACATTGTGTGGTGCTATTTGATTGGGTCAAGATTGTTATGTGAGACCAAAAAGGTTTTGTGTGCCGCAGCATTTGGCTTCCATAATGCCTGGAAAACTGGGGGAAACCATTTCTTTGAACACATTTGAAAAGTGGCCGTTTAGCGAATGTTTTCCATCAATTATGACGACAATTGCAGACATGGATGACTTAGTTGACCGAGTGTAATTCACAAGATAATCTTAACTTAATATTCTATCCAGTAGTAATTTTCACACATTTTTTTTCTCGTCAGCATCGTGTGTGACGTCTAATCATAAGTATGAAAGATTAATTTTTCTGTCCTAACTAAAGGAATAAAATTGTCCAATTTTGAGCAATAACTACAGTAATTAATTTATTCACTATTCTCTCCCTCCTTCCTCTCTCAACCCTCCCCCACCCCCCACTCCCCACTTTCCAAAGAAAATGGGCAACATGATTTTTTTTTTGTGTGTGTGTAACCCACTTTTAGGTTATGCAAATTTTTCATTTTGTAGCTCCTTGCTATTTCACTTATTCCTCCCCATGCCCAATACTTCACATTTCCTCACATTGAATTTGTCATTTCATTTTTGTTTCTGCAATGAGTGTACCAAGGCTTTCCTGAATCTGGACCACTGCCCACTTTATATCTACATTAACTCAACGTTTGGTGTTCTCCACGAATTTTGAAAGTCTACTCTCTCCCCTATACTAGATAGACTGTAAATTCTAACACCGGTCCTAATACTGATCGTTGAGGTACTGTTAAAAACTTTCAACTACTCGGTCTGACCCATTCCCACTGACGACCACTCTTTGCTTCACTATCCTTTAGCCAGTTAAAATTTAGTTCGTTCAACTTTAGTTCTTTCAAATTTAACAAATTTGTTAAACATTATTTCCCTCTGATAAACCTGTGCTGGCTATCTTGAATTTATTTATATTCACATAAATTAGTAAAGGGTCCTTCATCTTATCCCTAAATCTCTCCAAGGTCTTTCCTGTCATAATCTGTATTCTTTGATATCATTTTGTCAATAAAGTTTTGTTTTGCCATAAATAATGTCGTAAAGATTAACATCAGCTGTGTCATTCACAACACGTTCAATGTCACATTCCTCACGACTGAAGTTCAGCCTGTAGTTCTCTATTGCTTTCTTGGAGCCCTCCCTTAATAATGATGCTGTATTTGTTGCCACACTAATCATCTGGTATCCGTCCTGACTCAAGCTAGCTATTAAATATCTCCGTTGGTATCTCAGTTATCTGCTCTACTTCTTCCTTTCAATCATTTCCAATGCTGTCTTAGCTTTCCAGATTCCTCCTTACTTCTTCCTGTCCCATCCACATCTACTTTAATAGCCCTTCTCTATCTTCTGTTGCTGGTGCATTCGCTATTAACTCCTTTGTGCATGATTAAACAAAATTACTTTAATAATCCTGCCATCCCACCATTAGAATTTGCCAATCACCCTGTGCTCTTCCTCAACACGTCTACACATGTCTTCACCTTTTCTTTTCATCTTATGTACTTGAACAAAATGCTTTGCTATTATTGCTTTGTTGGAACATTCCTCTTTACAGTTGTCTCCATAAGGGACAAGTGTCCATAAGAAAGGCACTCCATCTCAACATAAAGTGATTGAATTTACTGACTCCACAATTGTCCCCAAAGATCCACTGCTTTGACATCGCTTACCATATTTTTTCTTCCAAAGCTTGTTGGATGTTTTGTTTGCATTTGCCATTATAATATGAGGTCATGTTGTGCAGAACTTTGTGGGAGAAATGGAGGCAGATGTGTTGGATGGAAGCTCTCAGGGTTCTGTGGGTGACGCTGCACAAGATGAAGCTCCAGATTTGGAAGATGTTACTGCCGAACAACAGTTTGAGTCAGTAAATTTTCAAGAAGCAGGTGCTGATGTACAACAAGACTTTAAATTCCAACAGTTAGCAGATTTCTGTCCCTTCTCCAACCCCACTTAACAAATTATTTAATTTTATATCCTCTGACCCCAAACCCCACTTGTATGTGTGAGCATTTTTTTTTTTTGGCAGTTGTTGATTTGTTATATATATATATATATATATATATATATATATATATATATATATATATATATATATATATATATATATTGTGGCGGACACAAAAGCCCACTGGCGTGGTGACATCATTCCACGCACCAAGTGGGCGGTGGCCACGCCCGAGGGGTAGGCGTGGCCTCATGATATACACCGGGCGACCAGCCCGGAGGAGTTCAGTGTTACAGTGTAGTCTTACAATAAAGACGTTTATATGTTACCGCTTGTCCGCTTCCTCCTTGCTCACAAGCAGCGCGCGTAACGCCGCGCTTTACTGGTGACCCTCGACGTTGGATCTGCCGGAGCGATCCTTCCACACGCGACGCCATCGCCATGGCCGCCTTCGTCAAACTTCCGGAATTTTGGGAGGCTCAGGCCGAAGTCTGGTTCGTCCAGGCCGAAGCCCAATTTCAGCTTCGGCACCTCACCGGCGATGACACGCGCTACTGCCACGTCGTCGCCTCCCTCGGGCCCGGCACGGCCGCTCGAGTTGTGTCCGTCCTTCGCCACCCACCGGACGGCCACAAGTACGAGGCACTCAAGCGGCTACTCCTAGCCACGTTCAGCCTCACGGACGACGCACGGGCCGACCGCCTCCTGGATCTCCCCGAGCTCGGTGAGACGCGCCCGTCGGTCCGAATGGACCATATGCTGTCACTGTTGGGCGACGAAGCCCCCGGTTCGCTATTCCGGGCGCTTTTCCGTCGCCAACTTCCAGCGCAGGTTCGCCTCGCGTTGGCCGGGACCGGGCTAACGGAACCCCGAGCATTGGCGGCCGAGGCGGACAAGTACTTCGCCGCTTCGGACACGCGGGCGAGCGTTGGCGTGGCCGTCACGGCCTTCGACGCTGATGTTCCACAGCATCATCTTCTACAGCACGCTGAAGTTCAGCAGCATGCTGATACGCACCTCGTGAACGCCGCCACGCCCCGCCCACCGCCGCGGCGAAAACCGCCACCGCGGGGAAACCCGTCGACTCCACCGGCCTGGCGGAGCCAGCCGCGCTCCTCCAGCTCCACCACCTGGTGCTGGTTCCACGCCAAGTTCGGCCACGAAGCTCGGCGGTGTCATCCGCCGTGCTCCTTCAACGGGTCGGGAAATGCCCGGGCCGGCGCTCAATTGTGGCGATGAGCGCCGGCCGTTCGAGCAGCCTGCTGTTCATAACGGACACCTTCTCCGGGCGCCGTTACCTGTGCGACACGGGAGCGCAGGTGAGTGTCATTCCCGCCGGCACGTCAGACAAGCACGCCGCGGGTGGGGGCCCCGCGCTGCTTGCCACGAACGGGACGCCCATCCGTACGTACGGAAAACGCTGCCTCTCTCTGCGGTTTGGAGGGCAGGTTTTCCGATGGACGTTCGTCACCGCCGACGTGCCCATGGCACTGCTTGGCGCGGACTTCCTGTGCGCTAATGGGCTCCTGGTCGACGTCAAGCGCAGACGGCTTGTCCAGGCCGAGACGTTCAGCTCGCTCGCGTGTGCGTTGCCCAGCTCAACGAGCGGCTTGCCAAGCGGCTTGCCGAACTATTCGGTTCCGGCCACGTTGGTCTGTACGCTTCCGGCAGCGGACGCATTCACCCGCCTCCTCGCCGGCTTCCCGGCCCTCACGCGGCCCACCTTCTCGGCGGGGGCCGTCAAGCACGGGGTGGCCCATCACATCCCCACCGTCGGGCCACCGGTCTACGCCCGGGCACGCCGCCTCGAGCCGACGAAGCTGGCGGTGGCAAAAGCGGGGTTCGCTACCCTGGAGCGACTCGGCATCGTTCGGCGCTCAGAGAGCGCTTGGGCGTCGCCGCTGCACATCGTGCCGAAGCCCGGCGGGGGATGGCGACCGTGCGGGGACTATCGCCGTCTCAATGACGCCACGACTCCCGACCGCTACCCCGTCCCCCACATTCAGGACTTTTCCGCCCGTTTGGCGGGCAGGTCCTTCTTCTCGAAGGTGGACCTCATACGCGGCTACCATCAGGTCCCCGTCAGGCCGGAGGACGTCCCGAAGACGGCGGTCATCACGCCATTCGGACTCTTCGAGTTCCTGCGCATGCCCTTCGGTCTGAAGAATGCGGCTCAGGCGTTCCAGCGACTGATGGACAGCGTCCTCCGCGACTTGGATTTTGTCTACGTCTACCTGGACGATATCCTCGTCGCCAGCGCGTCCCGTGAAGAGCACCTACGCCACCTCCGCACGCTCTTCGAACGCCTGGGCCAGCATGGCCTGATTGTGAACCCCGCAAAGTGCCGGTTCGGCGCCGCCACAATCGATTTTCTGGGGCACCGTGTCACCAGGCACGGCGCCGTCCCCCTGCCGGCCAAGGTGGAGGCGGTGAAGGGGTTTCCGCGCCCCCGCACGATCAGAGGGCTGCAGGAGTTCCTGGGCATGGTGAACTTTTACCATCGGTTCCTGCCCCGTATCGCCCAGCTCCTGCGCCCCCTGCACGAAGCTCTCCGAGGTAAGCCGGGCAAAGGCGACGTTACCTGGACCGAGCAGATGGACACGGCGTTCACGGGCGCGAAGCTCGCCTCGGCTAACGCCACCATGCTCGCGCACCCGGCGCCCGATGCACCGATCGCCCTCACCACCGATGCCTCGGACTACGCGGTGGGCGCGGTGCACGAGCAATGGGTGCGTGGAGCTTGGCAACCGCTGGCGTTCTTTAGCCGGCAGCTTCGCCCGCCCGAACGCCGTTACAGTACCTTCGACCGCGAGTTGCTCGGACTTCACTTGGCGGTCAGGCACTTCCGCCATCTGCTCGAGGGCCGGGCGATCACTGCCTTCGTCGACCACAAGCCGCTGATCTTCGCGATGGGCAAGGTCACCGAGCCGTGGTCGGCCCGGCAGCAGCGTCACCTCTCGGCCGTGTCCGAGTACACGACGGACATCCAGCACGTCGCGGGGAAGGACAACCCGGTGGCGGATTGCCTTTCCCGGGCCGTCGCCCACGCAGTCCACCTCGGCATCGACTATGCCCGGATGGCAGCGGACCAGACCGCTGACCCCGACGTCCAGGCCTTGCGACCGCCGTCACGGGCCTCCGCGTCACCGAGGTGCCGTTCGACGGCGCGGGCGCGGCCCTCTTGTGCGACGTCTCCCTCGGGCGTCCTCGCCCCATTGTGCCCGCGTGCTGGCAGCGCCAGGTGTTTGACGCCATCCACGGCCTGTCCCACCCGGGCGCGAGGGCCTCCCAAAGGCTGATCGCCGACAAGTTTGTCTGGCATGGCCTCCGGAAGGCCGTCCGCGGCTGGGCCAGGACGTGCCTCGCGTGCCAGCGCGCCAAGGTGCACCGGCACACCCAGGCCCCGTTGGCCCCGTTCACGGTGCCGGAACGCCGGTTTGACCACGTCCACGTGGACCTGGTGGGACCTCTGCCCCCCTCGCGGGGTTTCACCTACGTCCTCACCATGGTGGACCGCACCACCCGGTGGCCGGAGGCCGTGCCCTTGGCGTCGACAACGGCGGCCGATGTCGCGCAGGCTTTCATCGCCACCTGGGTCGCCCGGTTCGGCGCCCCCTCAGACATCTCATCCGACCGCGGCCCCCAGTTCACCTCGGAGCTCTGGGGGGCGGTTGCGCAGGGGCTCGGGGTCCGGCTGCACCGAACCACGGCCTACCACCCCCAGGCTAACGGCCTGTGTGAGCGATTTCACCGCTCATTGAAGGCCGCGCTCCGGGCCACCCTCCGCGACGGCGGCTGGGTCGACAGGCTCCCCTGGGTCCTGCTGGGCCTCCGGACGGCGCCCAAGGAGGACCTGCGCGCATCCGCGGCGGAGTTGGTCTTCGGGCAACCGCTGCGGGTGCCGGGCGAGTTCCTCCCCGACTCCACGGCACCATGGTCCGCGGCACAGCAGCGCTCCGCTCTGCAAGAGACCGCCCAGAGGTTCGCCCCGGTGCCAACGGCATGCCACGGGCACCCACCGACGCACGTCGCCCCGGAGCTTCGCACGGCGGAGTACGTCTTCGTCCGCCACGATGCCCATCGGACACCACTGCGGCCCCCGTACAACGGGCCTTTCCGCGTGCTGGAGACCGGGGCGAAGCACTTCACCCTGGACATCGGCGGTACTCCTGACCGCGTTTCGGTAGACCGCCTCAAGCCGGCCCACCTCGATGTGGACCATCCACCGCCAGTGGCCCGACCCCCACGTCGGGGCCGCCCTCCTGCGGGCGGACCCCCGGCACCGCCCAGCCCCGCCGCCACGGCGCCCCCCGGTCCTGCACCCATCCCAGGGGCAGCCAGGGGCATCCCACCTGGTATCCCTGCACCCCGGACGCCGCCGATCGCCAGGGGGCGCTTCGGCCGGGTCATTCGTCTGCCCCGCAAACTGGCCCTCCAGGTGCGCGGGAATTCTGGGGGGGCACGTGTGGCGGACACAAAAGCCCACTGGCGTGGTGACATCATTCCACGCACCAAGTGGGCGGTGGCCACGCCCGAGGGGTAGGCGTGGCCTCATGATATACACCGGGCGACCAGCCCGGAGGAGTTCAGTGTTAGTGTAGTCTTACAATAAAGACGTTTATATGTTACCGCTTGTCCGCTTCCTCCTTGCTCACAAGCAGCGCGCGTAACGCCGCGCTTTAATATATATATATATATATATATATATATATATATATATATATATATATATATATATATAGTATATATATTGAAATAACAGGCCAGATTCTTATTTATTGCTGTTTCTTTTTCTTCTCTTCTTTTTTCTTCAACTTTGACTTGATTATAGTTCTTGGAAAAGTTTGAATAAATATTGACGGTTGAGGGTTGATTGACTCTATAGTCAAACAAATAATGGAAATACACATCTTTTCTATTACATCTCCTCCTTTGTGAGCCTTGCTCTAGGACGGGTGGGCAACCGAGGGCCAGATCTGGTCGGCAAAGAGATTCCATCCGGCATGCATAATACGCATTCAGTTCGGGCTGCAGACTTTAGGAACGCTCAGCTTTCACATTGTGCTTGCCGCACCACATGCAAAAATGCAGGCACAGAGCTCACACTGACGGACCAACACGGAAATCATACCATTCCAGGTTTAAACTGTATGAACACCTCACTTTTGGAAATTAACTGAAAAAAAAAAAAGGAAAAAAAAAAATTGGGGCAATACCCCTGCACTCACCTGGTAGAATAAACCGTATACTACACTGACTAAAGGTATTTTAAACCAATTTTATTGGTTGCTAGAAGACAGAGCAGCATGTAGAATCATACAAACATAATCGACTTTAAACAAAAAAAAAAAAAAAAAAAAAACCTTTTCTGGGGGACAATACACCTAAAGGGGCAGATTTTTAAAATGCCATGAACAAACTTTGGAACATCACGTGTGATGAAGGTTGTGGTCAAGTTTCTATTAGAATTGCAGGTGTAGTTTCTGAGAAGAAAGCAAACGAATTTTGAGGGGGAAACCCCCCTGTAGACCTCCAAAGGGGCAGGTTTTTTAAAATTTAATGCCGTGAACAAACTTTGGTACATCACGGGTGATGAAGGTTGTGGTCAAGTTTAATCGAAATTGTGTGTGTGTCGTTTCGGAGAAGAAAGGAAATATCTATTTTGGGGGTTCAAACCTGGACCCACTTTGACCCCCCCATAGACCACCTTAGACTTCGATTTTCTTAGTGCCGTAAGCAAACGTTGGTACATCACGGGTGATGAAGGTTGTGGTCAAGTTTTATCGAAATAGTTTGTGTAGTTTCAGAGGAAAAAGCAAATTCCTATTTTTGGGTGTCAAACCTGGATCCACTTTGACCCCCTTATACCCCGATTTTTTAAAACTCAACTGGACTATGTCCAGCTGAGTTTTTGTCGACACCCTGTGTCCGTCGTCCGTCTCTGTCTGTCTGTCTAAACAATTCGACGTCTACGCTCTAAAAGTCACAAATATTAATCAAATTTGATGAAACTTGTTATGCAGCATCTTTAAGACATAAACTAGTTTGAGATTGCATTTGGGTGTTGCACGCCCAAAAATGGGCGCTGCAGGGCGGCCATATTGAAAAATCAATTTTTGTCATATATATTTTTAGTACATATAAACTATATAGTTTGTGGTTCTATTATGCATATTCTAACCATATTGATATAGACCAGTTGAGTTGAGGTTCCCTGGAACCTCGTTTTTTTTTGTTTTTTTTTAATGCCGTGAACAAACTTTAGTCGCAACATAACAAATATCATTAGTGCCAAATTTGGTCGCAATCCCATCAGCGGTTTCAGAGAAGAGGTTTCAAGTGTTTATGGACTGACGGACAAGGCGCCATCGCATAAGCTCCCCTGAACTTCGTTCCAGGTGAGCTAATAAACACTTTAATCTAAATATAAAACACTAAATAATAAAATCTAAAATCTAAATAATAAAACACTCTAATGACTACTCGGTTATCGTTCCGGCCTGCGCTCGGACAGCCCGATGACGATGTTGCTGACCTGCTCTAGGACATCTCCGATCAACAGCAGTGACGTGCTGTGTTTGTATCTTTCTTACCAATATGGACTGGACTCTCCTCACCATAGCTACATCTTCCTTCTTCAGCTAGCTTCAACTTCAGCTTCCTTCCTTCAGCCTTCCTTCCTTAAGCCTCCTTCAGCTTCAGCTAGCATAGTCAAAGTCAAAAAGCAGTTGACTACCCATAGTATTGCCAATTTTGTCACATTGCAAAATATAATGCATTTGTGGAGTTCTGCTCTTCGGGCTTTACATGTTTAGGAATAGGAATTGAAATTTGGCGCACAGCCCTGAGTCTGGCCATGTTTCCTCGGGTCTTCGTTGCTCTCCCGCTGGGGTGGTATGACATAACACAAAACTTGTATGGTGAGACCCAGGGACACATTCTCACCATTCTCACCAAAAATATAAATGGGAATGAGAGAGCAGTCGCCGATGCAGCTTCTTCATTGCACATTGTATAAATATTTTAAGTTTCACATGGCCTTTTTGATTTTGTCATCATAATTAACTTGTAAATGCTCATTTTATAGAATTTGATTACGAGAATAACAAACTTGATCTCGTGGTCTGTTGGATGCCTGATTCTTGCATGCACACTTTATTTTTTTTGCAATTCCCAGTTTTGATGGATTCTTCCTTTTTTCCCCATTTCTGTTCGTCCTCTAACATTCATTCATTCATTCATTCATTCATATTTTAATTGAAACTTTTCAGAAAACCACTCCACTCACTGCCTATACTGTTTACCTTTGAGTAATCACCAATCGCCAACCGGTGTGTGCCCCGGTTTAGAATAGGTACACCGTATCCCTGCGTGTCGTTAGAGGCGACTAAAGAGTTGGCGTCAGGAAGGGCATCCGGCCATAAAAACATTGCCTCAAAAAGGAAACCATGATGATTGGCATGGGGCCAGCAAGGCTAACCCCTGCTCTAGCAGGGAAAATGGCCTTAAAAAAAGGGGGAAAAAATCGCCAGTTAAAGAAAACGCCTTAAAGCCGCATTGCATTCTGGAATATTCCGGAAAATGGTGTTGCCATTAAATCTTTTTGTGAGACAGTAGTTGCTTCTAAATTTAATCTATTTTCAACACTAATTTCTCACAACCCATTCACGCTAGAAAAAAAAGTTTGCCTTCTCTATTAATTAACCTGGATTCAAAACGTGTTTAATTAACTCTGTTTGGCTCAGAGCAGATGCTGTTTTAACCACAATTCCACTGAGCCTGGTAACATATTCCTTTTCTTCCTCTTTCAATCCTGTTCTTCCCCTCCAAATTGACGGCTGGCATAATCTGTCCATGACACCTTCTCACTTTTTTTTTTAAGCTTGTTTTTCTGTTTATTTTTGTGTCTACCAATTCTCTATTTTTGACACTGGCCATCCACTTACCTCCCCTCCCCCCTACCTCCTCCCACCTGGGGATGCAACTAGGATTTGCCTTAGGGGGCTAAGGTTGCCTGTAAATGAGTAAGTAGCAGAGGTACACAAAATATTAAAGTACAAAATGAAGGCAATGGGGTAAGAGTGCAAGTGTGTCAATCACGGTCTCTACTGAGATCCACCTACTGTGATGCACTGCCATTAGTACTAATCCAGTCAGATGACTTTCTCCCATACTTTAGCCAAGGAGGGGGTTTGAGCCCCATGAGGTGGACTTGGTTGTGGGGAGGGGATGGAGGTTAACGAGGGAAGAAAATATCATGGTTTTGGATAGGGGATTATCTGAGATGATTGTGAACAGTTGTTTTGAAGACCTGGACAGAAGAATGATATTGAAGAGAATGTGGAAGTTTGTTCCACAGGTGGGAAAAAGAGGAACAAATGAGTGGAGCTGAGCAGTGATTCTGGATTTGGATTTTTGGAGTTTCACCAGCAGGGTTTGATGGTGGACCATGTGTGCCCTGCAGAAACCTGGAGGGACCAAAGCACGGGAAGAGCAGAGGGTGCAAGACCAGAAAGTAAGTGGTAGAAGACAGAGAGACAACCATCCTTTCTGTGATGGGGAAGGGATAGACCCATAGATTCTGCTGCAGCACAGAAAATTCCAGTGATCCTGAAGGCTTAATCCTTAACTTGTCTCCCTTCTCTCTGAAACCTGGTGGCACTTGTCAAGTCTGTCTCTGGTGTATGATGCTCCCCTTCCTTCCATCTCATCCCTCACTTCAAATGGCACCACAGCTGTCTGCTCGTGAGAAGGCCGAATGCCTCAATTCTTAGTGTGCTTCAAAATTTTGCGTCTGTAACCCCTCTTTCTCTCTGTACCCAACCTTTCCAGTCATACCCAACTGCTCCTGGATTATTTGTCTTTTGCACATGGGAAGGTGGAAACGTTTCTGGCAACCTTCGACTCTGACTCTGCCATTGTATCAGACGGAATCAGCTCACATGTCCTAAAAACCTGCTCTTCTGCTCTTGCACTCCCTCTCTCTGCCCTTTTCACCATGTTATTTACCCTAGGTCATCTTCCATTGTCTTTGAATGAGCCAACATCACAGCATTACATAAAAAGGTGCAGAAATGGGACCCTTTTAATTATAGACCAATTGGTTCACTTCCAATCTTCAGCAGACTCATGGAATCCATCATCGCAGATGACATAATATCATTCCTTTTATCCAACAGTCTCATCTCAGATCATCAATTCGAATTCAGACCTGGTCATTCAACCTTGGACATGTTGCTTCTCCTCTCCCAACAATTGACGGAGGCCCTCAATTACAGACATAACATCAGGGGCATCTCTCTGGACATATCTCGACCTTTCAATACAGTCTGGCATCCCGCCTTCCCCTCAAAACTTCCTCCACTCTCTTGGCCAACATGTGGCTCTCAACGGAACCCTTTCTTCTCCTCTCCCTGTCAAGACTGGAGTACCCTGAGGCAGTGTTTATAGGCCACCTCCATCTTATTCCTAATCTTCATGAATGATTTCACTGACTCTCTGGAAAATCCTCTATTTCGTTGCTGAATGACATGGCATCCGTCATCTTTCTGACAGCCTGGCTGACAGCCTCTTCCCTCCTCAGACCATGGCAAAATCACAAACTGGTCAAACGCTTGCAATATGCCTTTCAATTCTGAGAAATCTCCCACACGCTCACTGTCTCTCCGAAAGGACTGTACCGCAAATCCTCCAATCTACTTTATCAACAACCCTCTCGAAGAAGTTCAGTCACTCAAACTCTTGGATCTCACTCTCAGGCATGATCTCTCTTGGGAGATCATTTAAAAGTTGGCCTCCAAAGCCAGTCACCGACTGGGCATCCTCCATCGTGCAAAGGCCTTCCTTGGCACTTATGAGCTCCTATCCACCTGCAAAGCTTTCATCTGCAGCTTGATGGAGCACTGCTCGCCCCTCTGGGCTGGCTTCCCTGCCTCACATCCTACTCAGCTTGACACCATGGAAATCAAGGCTTTCAAGATCATTGGAATCTCTCACAATGCAGGTGAGCCTATGGACCTATCACTTCGCCATCGCCGACAGGTCGGTGGTCCCTCTGTCTTCTTCCATCTCATTTCTGGTCTTGCACCCTCTGCCCTCTCTGTGCTTTGTCCCCACTCCCCAGATATCTGCAGGATGCATGTGGTCCACTAGCAACCCCCTCCTAGTGAAACGACCTAAATCCAGAACCACTGCTCATCTCCATTCATTTATTCTTCTTTTTCCACCTGTGGAACCACCTTCCACACTCTCCTCAATCTCATTCTTCCCTCCAGGTCTTCAGCACAGCTGTTCACCACCCTCTCAAGGCAATCCTTCATCTAAAACCATGATCTTTCCTTCACCTGTTAAACCACCCCCTCCCCTTCCAAAATTTTGCTTATGTATCCATCTTGTCCACTCCTTGCATTCTCCCTTACCCATCATTGTTACCTGCATTCCTTGTTTGTCCATCTCGATCTACTTTCTCCCTCCACCCTGCTGTTGGCATTTCCCCTTTCTTCTGATAGTTCCCTTTGTTATGTTGTTTTCTTATCTATTGTGTCCTAGCTCCTCCATGAACCTTGGCCATGTATATAAAAGAAAAAGGCCTTGTTATCCACACCATCAAGCTGAGCAAGTTCTGAGGTAGGGGAGACAGCCCAGAAGAGGGGGGAGGGGGAGCAGTACTCAATCATTATCTGCAGATAAAGACGCTGTACAGCCTATAGGAGTTAATGTGTGCCAAAGAAGGACTTTGTACAACAGAGGATGCCCAGTTGGCAACTGGATTTGGAGGCTAACTTTAAAATGTGGTTTGTCCAAGAAGGATCATGGATGATAGTGAGACCTAAGAGTTTCAGTGACTGAACTTCCTCAAGAGGATTGTTAAGAATGTAGACGAGGGCAGGAGGGGGGGGGGGGGGGAGGGGAGAGAAGGAGTTGCCAGACGCTCCTTTCAGGGAGAGGGAGAGAGATTTGTCTGGATTTAAAGATGAATTTTGATTGTTCTAAATTGATTATCAATCTTGTTGCATTTTTATTTGAATTTATTTTAGAACGAGATTGCATATTTTGATGTTTTGTAGGGAGTGACAAGTTAAGGTCAGTTCACACGAATATCAGTGCAGAGGTGCAAGTGCCAACTTCTGAAACAGAAATTCCAGGTTTTGAGGCAGAAGTTTCTGCTGTGGTGAGTATGAAAATTCTTCTACAAACTACGTTTGTTTGGCTTTTTCCAAGATTGCTTACTTAAAGGCACTGTACACCCTTAGCGGTCATTTATTGATGGTTTTATAAAAAGCATAATTTGGACTCTGCGGAGTCTTAGAGAAGTTGACAAAGTGTAATAGTTAATGCACCTGTTTAACATACCATCGGATACGAGTTCAAATCCTGATTTTGTTTATTTGAAAGACTGATATATGGCAAGTATTTTGAAAGTAACTTCAAATGATAACACTTGGTGTCATATTAAATTCAGGAGTAAATAAATTAATCTCTCTGCACCAAGAGTTAAAGAATGGATTCAAATGTTTCAGATGAGAAAAAAGGTATACAAGGTAGAGAGAGATGCAGAGTAGAGCTTCTAACCTTTATATGTATTTTCAAATCTGCTTTGAATTGCAGCATATAAGTATTTATCAGCATCTTTATACATCTGCTGGCACAGCAGCAATATTGTGGCATTGTTAATGCCGGTTGTCAAACACAGAAAGAGATTATGTGGAATCTGGCGAGCCACCTCCAGGCAATCCTACTATCCTTCATGACACTTTCTCCTTTACAAAATTGCCTCAAATGTCCTTCCGTGGCAGCCACCCCCTTTGGAGTCTTGCAGTCATCGTGATCCAATGGAGCAAAGTTCCCTTGAGGGGGTTCCATCTGAGCCATGTGCTGTTGGCAAGGACCCGATGCTTCATCAACCGTTCGTGCACGAGTTGGAGCCACAAGAAAGTGGTAAAGGAAAATGCGTGATGAACACCTTTTTATAGTCCTGGTTACCTGTCAGAAATTATTAACTACTGTAATTTGATGATTTATCATTTTTTACCACAGGCTCATTTTGGATCGTATTTACTTGCTTTGTTTGCTGTCCTCAGATGAATTGGTGCAGCTGGTTTCAGATCTTCACCCATCCTTACCAACTGCTTCTTCACCTCACCTGATTGTACCAAATCAAGGTGCTGGCAAGATCAGCAAAATAACTTTTGTAGGATCCCAAAACGGTGGTAGCTTTGCTGCTATTACTGCAGCAATGAATTGGGGAACACCTTTTTATTTTTAAATAGTCAAGGCTTATAATAGCACTTCACCTATAAAATATGGAGATGTTACCGACAATGCAAGGTGCAATGGGGGATGTATGGAAATTGATTACACAGTCAAGCAGGTTTTCCAAAAATAATAGTTGCGTTTAGGGTGCAGGGTTACTTAGTAAGAGAAATTGTTTGCAGGAATCTAAGACCAACCACGATATTGCAGTGAGGTCCCAACCTTGAAGCACTGGAGGGAAACGTTGCTGGGGCTGGGCATACACGGAGTTTTTTTCTGTAGTGTTGGGAAGGGATGGAAGAGGACATGGTGCAGATGAGCAGAGATCTTGGAGGATTCCTTACCTTTCTGACAATAGGAAATGTGCTGACGGTTCAGATTTCAGATTATTTACACTCCTAATGTGGATAGAAGTGATGTTTGCCACCTTCCAGAGGGATAGTGGATGAACCAATGTGAATAATTTGTTGAAGGAGTAAAACAGAAGCTACCTGTTCAGTAGAGCAAGATTTGAGAACTCTGGCACTGTTGCCTTCTTAACCTGTAGCAAAGGTGACTTCTGAGCCATACAAAAACTTCTTGACCTTCTCAAGTGGTGACATAAATTTTGTCTTTTGGGTGGTGTATGGGTACAGCAGGAGGTTAAGGCTGGTATGCCCAATGTTTGATACAAAACATACTGGTTCTATTATATGACTGTGTAATTTTTGTGGAGGTGAGCTCTATACATGAGGTTTGAATCATAGGAATATTTTTTTTACAAGTTTATTACATCCAGAAACCCCAGGTGGGTGGCCGTGGCAATGCAGATCATGTAGATGGTGGTGGGTTATTATTATTATTATTATTATTATTATTATTATTATTATTCTTTAATTGCCACAATTATTCCCACGTTCTTATCGGGTTGGCCGTGGGAAGCTTGGCCCAAGTCTTTCACGAACCAGCTGCCCAGGCCTCACATTCTACTAAGATTTGAACTGGAATTTGTTCAGGGTGACAGCAATGGCTTGCTTGCTTACTCTTCGTGAAGGACAGCGTGGGATCTTTAACTTCCACCAACCTATGTCACCAGATGGGACACCCAGTTTAATATTCAACCGAGGGACGGCACACATTGATGAATCACCCTGCTTATTTAAAACCAGGATGACAGTTTATAGCTGGGTGGACAGCTTAGAGACGAGTGTGCGTTACGAATGCGTTATGCGTCGAATGAAGGTCACAATTGTGCCGTAAGGGTGTTAGAGGCAATAGCGCATGTCACACTTGAAGCATCTGTTGGGAGAAATGACATATAAGGCTCCAATATATGTTGTAAAAAATCCACGTCAATCGACACATCAATTTTAGCACATTTGTTTCTGATTTAATTCCCTGGATCTTCAATATTTCGTGGTATTGTGGTATATACCACCAATTTCAGGTCTCCCCAAAGAAAAAAAAAAGTCAAGTGATGTTAAATTTGGAGTATGTGCGGTTTATTCTATCAGTTCACGGTGTCCTATCCACGTCAAAGGCATTGTGTCAAAAAAAATATCGTACAATTCCGAACTTTTTGAAACACCCTGTATTTCAGAAGTTGTTTTGTATAAAAAGGGAACAGGTTGTCACGTTAGGGTTACTCTTTAACCTGTATAGAGTGATTGTTGTTTGAGGATTTTCCAGTTACTTCCAGATTTAGAATCCTCTAGAAAACGTATTTAATTAACTCTGTTTAAAAATCTAACTCTTTAATTAAAGTTGTATTTGGCGAAGGAAGCACCTTTGTGGAGATTATCTTGAGGGGATCCATACAAGGGAAGGAGAGAATAAGAAGTTTGGAGTTGAGGGGGCAGGGGAGTGGCTCCCGAATTGTGGTGTGTGCCATGCTGCATTTGTTTTGCAGAATTTTTATTATTATTATTATTATTATTATTATTCTTTTTTGTATACAAGATCTAGGCTCGTGTAAGAGCTAACATTAAACACAAAAAACATAAACGGACACATAAAACATATAATAAAGGGAGCGGGAGACAAAATGGGGAGAGGGAGGTAACCACACAAGTACAACAACAGTAGAGAACAGGGACATCAGGAGATCTGTGGAAGGGAGAGGGATGGGGAAAGGGGGAAATTGAAAGGGTGGAGGGGGGGGGCGGGGGGAGTTCCACGTTATAACGACAAATTGACACTAAATGATGGAATTAACTCTGTTGGAAGACTCGTGTCTGCTGTTGTAGATCAATCGATCAAATGACTGTCATATTTCGTGAAGAGGGATGGGTTGATTATTGTTTATTGAGCACAGGTGGAGTAGAGACTACCTTATGAAGGGCAGCATTCACTGTACGATGATTGGGCTTTGGGGAAACATTCTGGCCACCAAATTTCACCAAACATGACTAAGGAAGTAGACAGTTCAAATTTCTGACAAGACTGGTATTTTTCTGTGGCTTGTCTCGTGAAAGGAACGTAGTTGTTGTGAGCTTCAATTTTGCCTTCCAACATGACAAGGTAAACTGATTGTTGTACTGCCTGTGCAATGCTTCTGTGTACTGGAAAAGAAGATGGGCATGATGTCTGCAGGTGAGATGGAATGAACCAATGTGTCAAGGAAATTATGACCTTTTTTCCTATGAAAAACATTTCCAAAAGGTGTAACTGACAGAGGCAGAGCAGACATTGCACCCTTCTGAGGATGAAAGGGCAGATCACAAAGTCGGCCCAGTCAGCCTCAGGAATTTACCAGACTCTATAGTTCTTGGGTTGCTCTCGGTATATGGCCAGTTAAATGGACATCCTTTAGATGTGATCAGAGGAGTTGAATGAGGCAGAACAAAAAAAAGAGGTTGGCAGGAAAGTTTATCACAAATACCAAGGGGGAGACATCCTGTTTTTGTTTTTTGAGAAAATGGTCATTGAGTGCTGCAAAAGGTTTTCCTCCAGAAATCCGATCTATATGCATCTATGATCACAACCTCGGTGGACAATCTTGCCAACAAACTACTGAAAGTCCATGGGCAGCTCTTAAGTAATATTGTCTTACAAGCAAAATGTCCCTTTTGCAGCTGTTACCGATTGTGGTATTCTTGCTTCCCATGATGATTGGTCAATTCAACCAACTTGGATAGATAAAAAACGTGTTTAATTAATTACAGTCCCAAAACCAGGCTTATTATGTAACCACTTATAGAAACAGTAGGACCACGGATCCTGAAGCTCACCTGGATCAGGAGCAACAGTCAAGGACGTCATAAAATATCGAAATTTCGTTCATGCGCATAAACTGGTCACGTGATTGGTTTAACTGAAGCCCTCTCAATGCTGATTACAGTGATACATGTTTACAGGTCATGTTTTTGGCTGAGTGCATGGCTGTGCTGCTGATGCAATGTCTCCTGCAAGTTAGGGCAGGAATTTTTAGCGTTTTAGGCCTGATTTCAACCCGTCAATGAGTGCAGATTTTGATGAGGTCAATACACTTTGTTAGGCTTCAGATATGAAGCTTGTGGCCAGGTTTCATCAAAAACCATGTGTTTGGTTCAAGCGATAATGAATGAAGTGTTTAAAGACTCACTCACTGTGATTGATTTACTTACGGACACTGCTCAATCACATAAGCTCACCGGATTGAAGTCCAGGTGAGCTAAAATTGGTTTCAAATGACACTACAATTATCTGTTAGTTGTCATTTAATGAATCACTGCTGTCAAAGGCACTGTGCTGTACACTGCTGCACTTTGCAGATCCTTGGCAGTGGCAGGCAGGATTTATCTTGGTACAGGAATAGTTCCTATTGCAACCTTTCATACAGCTGCATGGAATGGTCTTCCTAATCTTCTGTGGCCAGGCCGGTTGTGTAGATGGCATGCGGTCATCTTGTCACTATCCACTGCCCATCCGCAGTTTTCATACTGTGGGATCTCAGGGTTGCAAACATGGACATTCTCGTCTATAATGGTTGCTAAAGCTGCACGTCTTAGATGTAGGACGAATGCATACCATCTGTCGGTGGTAGAAGTTTCAGCAGAGTTGATTTTTTTTTTTTGTTGTTCAGGAATTTGTAAACTCGAGCTTCTCGAGCTCTGATCCTTCAAACTCGTCCCCCTTGTTGGTGTAAACTGCGACTGGAAGCTTCCTTGCTTGTGACGAAGTGAGATGTCCGATGTCCACAGACACAAAAGACACCGCACCAAGAATACAAACCATTTAATGGTAACTATACATGTGGGAGAAGGACATCAGCTCGAATCTGGCTCGATCCCTTCTCAAATACAATTCCCAGTGAGCGGTCCAGTGCAGTGGAGATAAGAACATGCAACACACTCATAGTGCCACACATGCGATCTTGAAGGTCGGCTTCCAGCACGGGGCGGCCTGTTCCCCTGAGAAACCCACAATATGTTTTTAAATCAAAGATAACCAGAGAGAAACACAGACCAGCTTTGTGGTCAGAACAGCAAATGCAAGAGAAAAAGATCACAGAGCATGAGATATGCATTCTCAGCCTGTTCAAATAACTAATGAGAAAAGGTTTGATAAAGCAACCATCAGCTCCCACACTTGGCTGGTGACTTATTTAGTAATATCAGCCATCTGGCTCTGAAAAGTCCTCCAACACTGATGTGTTCACCATCTTGCTGCTTTTCATTCATGCTTTCTTGGTCGTGAAGTAGGGAAAGCTGGTTATGTCTCGTCCTCTTCTTGTGCAATGCCTTTTATTCACAGCCTAACTTTTGGCATGTGCCAGTGCGGCAGCAATCTTATACCGTGGCTCCTGAAAGGAAGATAAGTGCTCAAGGAAGTGATGGTGGTGTAAAGAGAGATGGGAAAGAGGAATCAGAAATTCTAAGACAGTTTGATGCTGTCGCCGGCCTTACGGATATTGAGCTTGGTTTTGGCCTTGCAAATACAACGGTGATTACGATGCGCAATGACAAAGAAAAGATCATGGTATGTGCTCGCTCTGTGATACCTTCCAGTGCAGTGCAAGTCCACAAAATACATAGCTCTGTAATAGGGAAAAATTGGGGGGTACACATCCCCCCATTATATCATTATATCTATGTAAAAAATCGCTCCAGATTTATGATCTTTCGATTTATGAGCTACTTTTTAGGAACACGTGTTCATAAATTAAGATGTTCCTGTAGTTCCCGCATTTGGCATGCCATTTGGGTGACTTTCTGCTGCACATGTGTCCATGGAAAAATCTAGATGTTCTCTTCTGAAAAGCTCGTCCTGTCGAGCCGTCGTCATAATATGCTTTGGTGTTGTTGTCATTTGCACATTCAGCAGTCCTTTGATTGTAGGCCCTTGACATATGATGCACTTTAAGTAGTTAACTGCATCCTCATGCCTTCTCTTTGCCGTCAGTAGCATCTGTGACTGGATGCTCGTCTTGCCCAGTTATCTGTGATTGGATGCTCGTCTTGCCCAGTTATCTGTGATTGGATGCTCGTCTTGCCCAGTTATCTGTGACTGGGTGCTCGTCTTGCCCAGTTATGTGCAACAAAGAAATTTGAGTATCTGTTATCGGAGGAGACAAGTTCTGCTAAAATAGATATTTAAAACATCTCTATGATAGTACGATTGAGACAATGCAATATCTATTTGTCCAAATACGAGTGTCCAAATTTCTTCTTCATTGTCCACCTAGGTTGTGATCAGAGATGGATATAGATTGATTTCTGGAGACAAACATTTTACAGCACTCCCTGACCATTAAACCCCTTTGGCACCCTGGGTAAAAGTACAGTAGTGAACATTACCTGTCGTTGATGTGCGACGGGGAAACTCGTTGGGTTGCACCTGCTGCTTTGCAGTAATAACATGACAAGATGTCGTGAAGCTTTAACCCCCTCTCTCCTCTCCCCAATTCAGCTATAATAGTGAATGATAAAGGCACTTCTGAAGAAGGGTTGGGGTGGACGAGTAAAAACAGGGCCACATGAGATATATGGATTTGTCATCCTTTGAGTACATGCTACACCACCTCCAACAAACAGGTTGGTAGAGAGGAATAAGTGTTTCCAGAGGAATGGGAGGGATTCGTACAGAGCACATGTTGTGGTGTATGGGAGTATTAACTAACGTGGAAACACTACCACTGGAGCAAGAGCCTGGTTTGTCGAGGTAGAAGAGTATAATCAGAAACGAATGCATGCAGGTCGTGTGTGAGCAACATTTCTTAGTCATCTGGTGTTGGGTACCATAAAATATTAGTCATCTGGTAAGGGAGATTCTAGAGGAGGACGGGTGATGTGAGAAGTAGGCTTCAGTCAGGCCAAAAGGAGCAGCCGTTAGAGGAAGGGTGGGTGGGGGTGTAGTGTAGAAAGGATCAGGTCTGGGGTTGCTGTGAGGAGGGTTAGTGTCCAAATGTATGCCTTGAGTACCTCTGCTGGTTTGAAACCAAATTTTGAGTTCTACAGCACCTGCTCCGTAGGCAGCATGGAGATGTGTATTGTGAAAAGTATGCAGAAATTTGATCCTTTATATGCATGAATGTCATGGAACTTTGATTTTCTTTTTTTCTATCCTTTGAAGGATGACCGATAAAGAGGAGCCCTTTTTATTTATTTCAATACATATACATGATTCATCACCTGTGAGGAAATGTGAAAATAATGCTTGTGCCTTTAGTTTTCATGAAACTGTGCAGAACCTTTTTGTCCCAGAAACTAGGCCATGCTTGCTCGAATCTTGTGTATCTGCCAGCATGGTAAAAAGTCAAAGCAGACTCGTGATCTGATATGGGTATGCTGATGTTCTCATAACACCATACATGAGCTAGCCTAAGTTGTCATGATGACTAATTTGTGCCCAAAATGCCTCCAATGTGGCTTTGTTGACCAGGAAATAGTGGCACCTGCTGCAACTACAAGTATAGCAGTAGTTGTACTTGTGGACAGTCTACAAAGTTTATTTCAGGGATTTTTGTACTCTTAAAGCACATGTGTAACGGTTGGGAAGTCTTTCGTATTTGGCAGACATGAGTAATGGCTGTTTGCGATTATTTAGGCGAACAGCTATCATGGTCGCCATTGCTAAACAGTTCATTGAACAACTGCATGCGATAACTTTTAGAACTTTTTAGCATTGATCTCATTTGAGCGTGAAATGAGACAAGCTCAACTGGAAGGGGTTGTCAGGCTGGTTTAATATATATATATATATATATATATACACACACACAATTAATGGCTCTGAGCCGACCAACGGTGCAAAGCAGAGTAGAGATGCTCGATGTTTACGGCTGGCACGGTGCGAACATGCTCGTGAATATGAGTGCAAGACGATCATTGAAGGATGTCTTTCCTAAAGTGGGTTAATCACTTGGGCAAAAATGAATTGAAATGGTAGGAACTTGAATCAAAATGGATTGTCAATCCAAGGAGATTTATTTTTCTTGCAGGAGTGGATTGCCCTACTATGTTGGCAGCATTTGGTGCCCATCTACACAGTAGTGCTATCCACCACTTCCAAAAAGTGGATTTATTTCCATAATCTGTAACCGACATCCGTAATTGAAGAGCAGTTAAATGTCATCGCTGTAGACCGTCTAGTACTGATCCTGTTTTTGGTACCGTAATTTTTGCCAACATTCCTTTTGTTGCCTTGTGATGCTACCATCTTTTCTTCAACTCTTAATTCCTCTTTATTCTGGTAAAACCTCATTTGAGTTCTTGCCCCTGCAGAGTGTTTTCAAGCTGACCCACAAACGGACTCGAGCAGTGAAGACGTGTTTTTGGAGCCTCCTGTTCATAAGCGGCACCGTCGTTCTGTTCCACTTGCTTCTCTCCCTTGTGTGAAACCAATGGCTCCTGGATGTGAGGATGAACTGGTAGAGACTTCAAGCAACCATTCCCTCTTTCCTGCATGGTTGACACTTGACAAGTGCATCCTATTTGCACTTGTGGTGGCCCTTAGCTTGGGCATCGGACATTTCTATGGTGAGTATTTTTGATGTTTTCCCACAACTTGAGTAGTTACTCGGCTTTAATTCTTAAAAGGTTGTTTGACGTTTGCACACACATACATACACACACACACATATGTTGCAGTCAAAACAATTGTCCCACGGCACTTGTAGGAGTATGCGAAGAGATGCTGGCTTTGTTTTTCCAATGTGTTTTCAGTTTTAACCCTAGAGAGGATTCCTTGTGTGTTGTGAGATCGTATTGCTCCAGAATATTGTACATTCCACACACATATATCCTATGTTGGATTCTGGAATGCACAAACGTAGTGGCGTAGTGATGGTTTGTGGCGCTCAGGGCCAAGGTCAAATATACCGCCCCCTGCAGGTATGGACATAGTCAGAAATTCCTATTGAGGGGGCCATATTGAAGAGCTCTAAGCTTCCGCAGTGGGCTCAGCAGCTGGAAGCTGTTCAAAATGAGAATAGATTTAGTTATGATCTTTTGAGATGATTCAGCTTATTAACTGCAAAGAATGCGGAAGAATTCCTGTTTCTAAACACGCACCATGTTGAGGTGTATAGAGCAGTTTAATAGGTCCTTCCATGGCATGGTATCCCTATTACAAAATAAATAACAAAAACAATTATAAAATTGTAACAAAGCATTTATTAATACTAATAATATTACCAACAATAATAATATTAGTGCCATTTGGCTATAATAAAACGAACGTGTAATCCCCGCCCCTGGTCCAAGCAGACCTGGGCTTCGTGAAAGGTAAACTAATGCTGAAGCAGTGGAGCAGGCAGGTATGCTACAAGGCCGTTAACAAAAACTACATCAAACATGCATGCAGCAAGGTGTGGTATTTCTATGGCCTAGAGACGAGAGCTGATGAGACAGAGCAGCAGAGGAAGGAAAGGAAGTTAAAGAATTCGCTTGGCACGTGATCCTGGCCGTCGCTGATTGAGGCATACACCGTGAGATATCTAAATTTGATAGACGTAATTACATAACAAATGTCCAACAGTTACACCCCTCCATCCCTTGGGCCAATAGCATGGAGTTTACACTGTAAAGCATGGTTCTGAAAATTGCTTCTCGTGATCTCACGAGTTAGTTGTATTATAATTTATATACAATAACATTCAAATGGAGCATTAAAACGTTTTTTTGAGTGCGTCATTTGATGCCCCATCCACTTCGCGACTGGTGCGGTCGCCCGCTCTGCTCCCCCCCATCACTACACCACTGGGTGGACTGATCTGCTTTTGGCACTTATTGATCATGTGAGCTTTGCTGTGAAACTTGTCTTGTAGGTCCAGTAGAAATTGAGAAATTTAGATTGTCATTTATGCTGCCATGTTAGGATTAATGTTACCTAGCTGGAATTGTTTTTAATACACTATTTACTCCCATTCTCCAACTTGTATCCTGCAAGTGTCATCGATGAGCACCTGTTTAGACGTTTTCTTTGGAATAACAGTTTTAATAAGAGCTATATGTGTGTTTTTATAAATGCGAGCAGTTATGCTGGGGCCCAAACCCCACTTTGATTTAACCACGCATTGATCAGACATGTGACTCATGACGTCATTGTTTTTTTGTTTTTTGTTTTTTTAAAGAAAAAGTTGCTGACTGGTGCAGTGGACACATTAAGAGGGAAATAACTGAGCAATAGACCTTTTTCTTTAAAAGTGTACAGCACTAACATCTTCAAATTATTACCTTCTGCTTATAGGGAAACCAGATCTAGGAAGGTTTTTCAGTAAGTACATTTGTGGCATGATGCTTGCTTTTGTGAGTTTTTTAAAATTGATTGCGTGATCTCGACCTCATGGTGCTGCAAGCACATCGGGATTGAACATTTCTGAGCCATGGAGGAGGAGGAGGAGGTTGAGTTGTTCGGCTGAGTGAAGCTGCAATTAATTGTCATTTGATGTAACTGCTGCTCTAACCTGATTTATTGGCTTGTCTCCCAGCATTGTGATGGTTTACTACTTATGGCTGCGAAACTTGTCTTGTTGGTCAAGCCTTGCTGTTAAACTTATCTTTTATCTGATGTGATGGTATAAAAGTGAATTTTGTGGATATTTGTATACTTTTTGACTGACTGCTCTGAATACTCAGTGGTGCATCACATTTTAATTGACCTCTGTCCTGACTAGGTACAGCACAACTTAAAGGGCAGCAGAGGGAAGTTGAGGAGCAATATGAAGATGAAATGGATGATATTCGGAATGACCTTGTACAGTGCCAGCAGGAACGGAAGACGTTTTATACTCATGCAGTAAGCCTGTGCTGATCTCATCCAATCTTTGATATGAACTGCTGTGATTGAAACCCAGATGTAATGTTGTTATTGACATCGAACTATTTTTGGTAAGTATTGTTAACATTTCTGGCACATTACAGGGGGGAGAATCGGGAATGCTGTCCGATGCTAGGAGGTTGGCTGAAGAAAATGAAGTTCTCCGTGCTACACAAGCCCACTTACAAGTAGGCCAGGCATTTCATCACTACTTTCTTTGCTTACATGAGGGTGATTGCCAAGAACCATTCTTCAGCATGGTGTTCTGGTTTTGTTTGGTGGACAAATGTATAAAAGAGGCTTATTGGAGTTGAAAAACGACATCAACAATTGGTAGGGCTTACTTTTGAGATCTTACCATGTAATGGACTGGAGGGTAGGGCAAGTGTGCATAAATACAAGAAGGTAATTTCACAGGTAGGGGGGGGGATGGCATGCAAAGTAGAAAATGACAGCCTTTCACTTATGTCAATTGGCAAGTGAGTTACTAGACTAACACCTGTGACCTGCTGGTGAAGCTGGAGAGCTGACGAAGTTAACGAAGTAAGGATGAATGGTAGTAAAAGATTGAGAGGCCACATTGTAATAACAAAAATAATAATGCCTTAGCCATCGCAACTTCAAAATGCAAGGTGGATGCAGTTCTGGTTTATAGAGGAGAACAGTATTCCACTGATCTCTGCACGAATAATTATTTTTTAACAAAAAAAAAAAACTTAACATGTTGGATGTTGGTTGTTCAGAGTTTTTTTTTTTTGTTTTTTTTTTTGCCTGATTAAGCATCTTCAATCATCGGCTGATTTTTTTAATCCATCGTTTTGTATTGTATAGTTTGACGTAGATCCAGTCCTTATGGACTTCCAGTGTGAAATTACAAGTGAGAATTAGTTTTTGTTTTTGGTGCTTTTTTGGGGGTAGCGGGGAAGGGTTGCGCAAAAATATCTGCTCCAGGTCTATGTCCAGTTGCATATTGTCTCCATATCTGCAGGGAAGGATGCTGTCAGTTTACCGGGTGGAGGGGTGCAGCCTATAAGGTGATGCAATGGATTTTCCAGTGACAGACATGTCAATATATATATACAGTATATACACATACAGGATTTGTCCCAACACACTACCTTGAGAGACACTAGCTTGCAGAAGTACAGCAAGGGAGAGAATTCTATCCGAAGCAACTCACTGCTTATGAATGTACAGGTTATCTTGTAGCAAGTATGTTCCGAATTGTGGTTGGGATGCCAGACAATTATTGCATGGGCGATGTCAAATGAGACTACCCTGACCTCTTGTTTGAGATTAGGGCATCAATTTATTGCTGGATGAGCAGAAGTAGCATGTGTCCATAGTGGAATGGCTTGTGTGGGAGCCAAATTGATGGTTGTCAGGACCAGTAGCAGTGGAGAAGACTAGAAATTTCTTCACCTTGGTTGAAGGTTCATTTGTTTGTTGGAAGATCTTTTTTTTCTTTTTCAGTAAAGAGGAGTAGGATTGGTATAAGAAGAGAGGGTTGGGGACCTTGAAGTTTTCTACAAAGTTTGAGTAGAGGCTTTTCCACTGCAGCTCGATTGGAGAACGGTTATTTTCAGTGGAATGCATTGCCATGGGCACTGAGGGGCATCCAGATTTGTGGGCATGGGTACCCTGAGAGTGGACCCCAAGTGCCACATGTCCCCACCAAACTGAATTGTGCGCACCCGCACAAACCCAAAACTGAACTGTGCTTACCTGCACCTTTCCTTTAAAAAAATAAATAGTCCTGGACACCTGGTGTTCCTCCATCAAGTGCAAGTAGTTTGCCTCTCGTCAACAAGTGAGCAACTGAACGGCAGCATGCACCTGCTGATAAAGGACACTGGAGTGTTTATAATTATATACATTGCTGTTAGAAATTATTCATACCCCTTGACTTTTTCATGTTTTGTTGAGTTAAAGCTTGAATTTAAAATGGATTAAATTGAAACTTTTTGTCACTGATCGACACAAAATACCCCATAATGACAAAGTGAAACATGTTTTTAGAATTTTTAAACAAATTTATTGAAAATGATTTACAGAAATATCTAATTTACATCAGTGGTCAACCCCCTCAGTCAATACTTCGTAGAAGCGCCTTTGGCAGTGATTACAGCTTTGAGTCCTCTTGGGTATGTCTGTATCAGCTTTGCACATCTGGATTTGGGGAGTTTCTCCCATTCTTCCTTGCAGATTTGCTCAAGCTCTGTAAAGTTGGATCGGCAGTGTCGGTGAACATCAATCTTCATGTCTTTCCACAGATTCTCAATGGGATTCGAGTCTGGGTTTTGGCTGGGTCACTCTAGGATTTTCACAATCTCGTGCTTAAGCCATTCCATTGTTGTTTTGGCTGTATGCTTGGGGTCATTGTCCTGTTGGAATGTAAATATTCCCTGCAGTCGAAGGTCTTTTGTACTCTGAAGCCTACAAGGATTTGCCTATAATTGGCTCCATTCATTGTTCCCTCTATCCTTCCAAGTCTCCCAGTCCCTGCCACTGAAAAGCATCCCCACAGCTTTATGTTCCCATAATATGGAAAAAATATTCCCATAGCATGATGCGGCCACCACCATGCTTCAGGATAGGGATGGTGTTGGATGGGTGATAAGCTTTGCTCAATTTCCACCAGACGTGTGTCTTGCATTCAAGTCAAAAAGTTAAATTTTTGTTATTTTACGTCGTTACGTCTAGCTATCCATTTATGACGACGAAACGTCTTATGCCCGATGTGGAGATCGGTTTCTGAGGTTTGGGACATGGAATGTAGGGACAATGACAGGGAGATCAGGAGAAGTGGTGGAAGTATTGGTCAGAAGAAGAGTGGATATATGTTGTGTGCAGGAGACGAGATGGAAGGTAAGTGGTGTGAGAATGGTGAAGGGTAGGCAGGGACAGAAATACAAGTTTGTGTGGCAAAGGTGCCCAGAAGGTGTGAATGGTGTTGGTGTCATGTTTTCTGAGGAGTTTGTAGACAGTGTGGTGAGTGTGACGAGAGTGAGTGAAAGGTTGATGATGGTGAAAATGTTGATTGGAAAGCTCTTGGTGAACGTCATCTCGGGATATGCTCCGCAGGTTGGTCGGAGCGATGAAGAGAAGGAGAAGTTCTGGTGTGCAATAGGGAAGCTGATGGAAAACGTGAAAGATAAGGAAGTTGTTGTGGTAGGAGGAGACCTAAATGGACATGTGGGAAGGAGTATGGACGGTTTTGAGGGAGTTCATGGGCGTTACGGATATGGTGTGAGAAATGGAGAAGGTGAAAGGATTTTGGAGCTTGCTGATAGAGCTGATTTCTGGATTTGTAATACTCAGTTCCAGAAAGAGGATAATAAGCTTGTTACATACACGTCAGGTGGGTCGACGACAACCGTTGACTACCTACTGGTGCGAAGGCGACATAGGGGGCACCCTCCGGGACACAAAGGTGATCCTGGGGGAGGAGGCTGTTTCACAGCACCACTTGGTTGTTTGCGACATAAGGGTGAAAGGTGCGAGGAGAGCTCGGCGGGTGAAGTTCCAACAGAGAATGAAGGTGTGGAGGTTGAAAGATGTGACGGTGAGGGAGGCATTAAAAGAGAGGCTGAGTATGGTAGAGGATGATGTGGTTGAGCTTGAAAGTGGTTGGATGTCAATGAAATATAGTCTGTTGGGAGCCGTTGGTGAGGTATGTGGATGGAACAAAGGGTCACCATTCAGAACTATAATTAACTGTGGGATTAAAATTGGTACTTTGATGTCCAAGTGTCAAAACTCAGCATTCCCTTTGATAGATGGTAAATCTATCATTTGAATAAATGACTCATTCATTTAGATTTTTAACAGTTTCAGATTCCCAATCAGTTTCTGCCATACCTGTACAACAACAACATGCATTTTAAGGCCATTTTCCCTGCTAGAGCGGGGGTTAGCCTTGCGGTCCCCATGACGATCTTCTCCATTTTGCACTATTTTCTGCATCTCTCCTTGTTAACCCCCTTGCCCGCATTTCTTCTTCCACCATCTTTAGCCAAGTCTGTCTCGGTCTTCCCCGTCCTCTACTTCCTTCTACATTCATTTCCATCACTCTTCTCAACCAGTCACTTTCATCCTTCCTCAACACATGACCAAACCATCTCAACCTGTTCCTCTTCACAGCATCAATCACGGGCTCTATTCCCATCATCTTTCGCAATTCATCATTTGTCTTCCTCTCTCTCAACGATACTCCGCACATCCACCGAACCATTCGCATTTCCACTCTTTCCAGCCTTCGTTGCTGCTCTACGTTCATTACCCATGTCTCGCTCCCATAAATCATAACACTTCTCACACATGCAGCATACACCTTTCCCTTCAGCTTCAACGACACTCCCCTCCTCATCAGCACGCCACTCAGTTCCCGAAACTTCTTCCATGCACATCTCACTCAAGCAACCGTTGCCAAGTCTGATCCACCTTCTCCATTCAGCATGTCTCCAAGGTAACAAAATGTTTTCACAACTTGCAGCTTCACGCCGTCTCCAAGATCCAACTCAACATTTCCACCATCTGCAGCTCCCTCTGTGCACACCTTACATTTGAATGTAGCTGCCACACTGGTTACTGACCCTCTCAGACCACTGCATTTTTGATGAACCCACTCAGCGCACATTGTACATTGAATGGAGTTCACTCCGACACCCTTCCTGCACACAGCACATGGCCACTTCCCAGTTCTTTCCACCTCACCACATGCTTTACCACTTGCCATCACCTTCGTTTTTCCGATATTCACCTTCAGACCTTTTGTCTCCATACATTCCTTCCACTTGTTCATCTTCTCCTTCAGTCCATCCATACTTTCTGCAATCAACACCAGATCATCTGCATACAACAACTCCCACGGTAAACCCTCCTTTACGTTCCGAGCCAGCACCTCCATCACAGCTACAAATAGTAGTGGACTTAGTACCGACCCCTGATGCACTCCCACCTTCACCTCAAACTCACCACTGTTCCCGTACTTAGTCCTTACAGCTGTGAGCGCTCTTTTGTACATTGCCATCACTACTCTGATCAACCATTCCTCCACTCCTAACTTCCTCAATGCCCATGTCAATACTTCGCGTGGAACCCTATCAAATGCTTTCTCCAGATCAACAAACCCAAGAAACAACTTCTTCCTCTTCTCCATGTACTTCTCCTGCAACTGCCTCACAATAAAGAGCGCGTCTGTCGTTCCTCTTCCTGGCATAAATCCAAACTGCATTTCGTTGATCTTCACCTTCTTCCTTATCCTCCTCTCCAACATCCTTTCCAATACCTTCATTCCATGCTCCAATAACTTTATCGCTTGATACGAGCCACACTCCAGAGGGTCACCTTTCCCCTTGTATAGAGGGACGAGGGTACTCGGTTCCCAATCCACTGGAATGCGGCCTTCTTTCACCACCAGATTACAGATCTCTGTCATTCTCTTCACACCCCAACTTCCCGCTGCCTTCAACATATCTCCCACAACTCCCGTCGGCCCTCCCGCTTTTCTACTCTTCATTGCTTTTATCGCTTCCTCAACTTCCTTCTCAGTTATCTTCTCTGCTGGTCCTAAAACTGGGTTACTCTCTGTTGCCATCCCATTCATTCTCTGTATTCAACAGCATTTCCATATATCTTTTCCATCTTCCTTTAATTCCATCTGGGTTCACAACGATTTGTCCCACTTCATCCTTCAAGCAGCTCACCCCCATCACATCACACCTCTCTTTCGCTATCTGCTTTGCAATCCTGAATACCGCTCTCTGACCCTCTTCCAAATCCCAGCGTTCTCCGAACATTTTCCTACATGCCTCCTGTGCCTTTGCTCCCTCTTTCTTTGTAGCCTTCTTGGCTGCCTTATAACTTTCATGCTCTGCCTTTTCTGCTCCCGTACCCTTCGCCTTCTGCCACTCCTTGAACTTCTTCCTCTTCTCGTCAATCCTCTTTCCAACTTCGTCATCCCACCACCATGTTTCCGAGTGCCTCGGTGGTCCTATTGTCCATCCACATACCTCACCAACGGCTCCCAACAGACTATCTTTCATTGACATCCAACCACTTTCAAGCTCAACCACATCATCCTCTTCTATACTCAGCCTCTTGTTACGTGCTCCTCCCCAACCCCCGGTCAAGGTGTACCTCCGAGCCCCGAGAGGAGTCACGGCAGAGAAATGTGTTATTCTGTGTCAAAGATCAATGGTGAAACCACACCAATTGTTACCAACAAACAAATATTGTATTAAGGTCACACAAGAATAACAACACAAAAACAATAGTAATCAATTGGACAACAAATAGTATATCATTCCTATGATGGTACCATCAGGTTCGTACAATATAACTCACTGTGCTCCAAGTGAGCGAAAAGAAGAAGATTCCCAATGTCTCGATTCCCGGCTTCAAGCCAAAGTTGATTCCGGCTTCAAGCCAAAGTCGATCCGCTCCAGCAATCGTCCGTACGATGTCGTATCGAGACCAGAATCCCGTTGGGTTGACAGTCACAGTCACGCGGCCAAAGCTGCGCAAAGGCGCCCTCAAGGCGACTGGGAAATCCAAAGGCCCCCTCCAGGCGACTGGGAAATCACACCCCCGGGTATGGACGCTTCACGGCTCAGTCGGCGAACCGCAAATTAACCTTCAAAATCCACGTTATACACACTCACACCAGATAAACGTCTGAATGCGGTGAAAACGGCTGAAGGGAAGCAAAGAAACCTTGCGCGACGCGCAAAGCACGCGAGTCAAAATGACCGACGGCCCGTACTCGAGACGTAATGGCCCGACGATGATTCTCTTCGGAATCGACCGCAAAACCTGACACCCAGGTTGATCTGTCACAGCGATAACAACTCTGTCGCAGGAATCCCTTTCCCGGGAAACCAAAAGTTCATTCGTGACTCTCGTTCATCAACGTTCGCTCCAAACCTCCAAGTAGCTCGGCTCCTTCTTGTCCGACTCACTCGCTCCGCCTGCTTTTCCTCCTCTTCCTCTTCGTCGTCGTCCGGTTAATGTTTCATTTAAAACATTAACTTTTTTTCATTTTGCAAATAGTAATCTATTTTTCTTTAAACGACAACAATAATAGTACATGGAATCAAAAATGTTTACAGTGGATGAAAACCACAAAAACGGAAGTGACGAATCCGTAACGCTCTCTTTTAATGCCCCCCTTACTGTCACCTCTTTCAACCTCCACACCTTCATTCTCGGTTGGTACTTCACCTGCTGAGCTCTCCTCGCACCTTTCACCCTTGTGTCGCAGACAATCAAGTGGTGCTGTGAAACAGCCTCCTCCCCCGGGATCACCTTTGTGTCCCGGAGGTGCCCCCTATCTCGCCTACGCACCATCAGGTAGGCAATGGTTGTCGTCGACCCACCTGACGTGTATGTAACATGCTTATTATCCTCTTTCTGGAACTGAGTATTACAAATCAGCTCCATCAGCAAACTCCAAAATCCTTTCACCTTCTCCATTTCTCACACCATATCCGTAACCCCCATGAACCCCCTCAAAACCATCCATACTCCTTCCCACATGTCGATTTAGGTCTCCTCCTACCACAACAACTTCCTCATCTTTCACGTTTTCCATCAGCTTCTCTATCGCACACCAGAACTTGTCCTTCTCTTCATCGCTCCGACCAACCTGCGGAGCATATCCCGAGATGATGTTCACCAAGAGCTTTCCAATTATCATTTTCACCATCATCAACCTATCACTCACTCTAGTCACACTCACCACACTGTCTACAAACTCCTCAGAAAACAGGACACCAACACCATTCACGCCCTCCGGGCACCCTTGCCACACAAACTTGTATTTCTGTCCCTGCCTACCCTTCACCATTCTCACACCACTTCCCTTCCATCTCGTCTCTTGCACACAACATATGTCCACTCTTCTTCTGATCAATACTTCCACCACTTCTCCTGATCTCCCTGTCATTGTCCCTACATTCCATGTCCCAAACCTCAGAAACCGATCTCCACTTTGGGCTGTACCCTGCTCATTTGTAATTGTCAGTGTTCTCTTTTTGAGGCAATGTTTTTATGGCCGGATGCCCTTCCTGACGCCAACCCTCTTATAGTACATGGTGTTGTGTCATTGTAGTGCAAAATTTGCTACACTAGTGGAACCAATGTTTTTTGGAATCCTTATACCCTAGGCAACAAGACCTGAGTTGGTTCCATTTTTTTCAATGGCGTCTTTGGCGGCCATTTTGACTTTCAAAATGGCCGCCATTTTTTGCAATTTTGTATGTATCTTTTCACATAAACCACTTTGATTAACCATTTTTTCTGGCATGTTTGTCATTCCTTGTACAGAAAATCCACCAGAACACTTATATCCAGTTAACAGACGTTTTTTGAGAAATATCTTTGGCTAACAACTTGTTTTGAGCATAATCTAGTCGGTTGTAGCTGAAGAAGTATATGCACAAATTTTCTAGAGACGCCAAGTACAGGAAGAAATCTGGCTGCTTCAGTGAACGTGTGAAGTTAATCAGCGCCAACACTTGCCTCATGTACATTCGTGCCCATTGATACATTGGGACTTTACTGTGGCTTCTGTCAAAATCACTCGGCTGCTTTTCCAAGTTTAGATGTTCAATCTCCATTAGAAGTTGGTGATGGGCTTCCTGAATGCCTACCTCTTTCTTGTTTGCTTCTATCAAGTTATCCATACAGGCAGATAGAGCTTCTACAACTGCAGGCTTCTCTTTCAGAAATTCTGCAAGCCAGAGATCAAAGAATACCTCTAATGTGAGCTCATGAGCTTGAACAGCACGATTGTGGTGATTCCCATTGAGTATCTGATTTACTGTCACAGTGCTGTACAGATCCTTGCTCCAAGCTTCATCAAGCCCGCTGTGCTCAACAGTCCTCCCAAGGCACCTTAGTGCACACAAGACAGTGTGGAAACCACCAGGGCATACCATCCATTTCCCAGCATATTGGTCATGAAGATATTCTAACTTTAGGGCCCTCTTGTAAAGATCCATGTCAAATGTAACTAAGATCGTTCCAGTGTTTTCTGGACACACAACACTATTGACGTACGAAAGCTTCTCAAGAACTGTCACCAGTGTTGTCCACTCATGAGCTGGTGCCTTAATGATAGGCATTTTGTGATCTTGATCAAGGTTGGGTGTCTTGTTCTCTTCTGGAGTGCACACACGAGAATTGTATGCTGACCAAACTGGTATACCGTCTGATGTCTCTACATGGTGCCTCTGTGAATACCGTGAAAGTAGCCATGCAAAGTCTTGCTGTGTTGCATTAACAACGTTATCTTGATACTGACCAAGTTTAAAGTTTTCATAGCGTGGACTTCTACTTGGCTTGGGGTTACCAGTAATTGTACAGTCAGACATTTCAGTCACAGTTGGCAGGATGTTCTCAAGTTTTGTTGATGTGTTGTCATGCAGCTTCAGTGGTTCAGCTACAGTCTCGTATTCTGATACATCTGGGGGAACTTGTTGATAGACAGCAAGAGCAGTCCCATGGAATGTGTTCCGTCCATCAGCTGTGTCTACCTTGGCATCTATGTTATCAGCTGAGCATCTGATTGGCAGATTTTTCAACAGTCCTGGAGGCATGTAAACGCCATTGAATTCATTCATATTCTCTTGGACTGTGGTGGCAATCTTTTAAGTGATCTCCTTTACACGTTGATATGAAACACCACGCCACTCTGGTACAACATGTCTATGTCTCTGCGACTGCGGTGTGCATGATGGCTATGGAGTGAAAGTCCAGCCCCTAATGGCGTTTCAGTTGTGAACCTGAAGGTTGAAGTTGAGGACTTTGGCTGATATTGCACCTGCCGATCAGATTTGAACTCCTGGATGATGTGCTGTCCAATAAGTGCACATGTTCCATTTATCTTTTCATTGTGTGATTGTGTTTTGGTGGTGGTTGCTCCCTGGAAATTTGAAATTGCACATTTGAAATTGGCATGAGCAACGTCAACCGAAGGTTCAGGAGTTCTCTCTTGGCAGAATACACAAAGTTCGTAACTTGTGCATTGCTTCTTAGAAGGCGGCTCTTCAAACGATGACATTATGCGGCGGTGAAGCTGAAATCCAACTTGTCTATGAATACCTGTAAGATAAAAAAGAATAAAGCAAATGTTCATATTTCCTTCATTATTGTAATTATAGTTATCTATGTGTAGTTTAAGACTAGAAATTAGAATACATACAAAATTGCAAAAAACGGCGGCCATTTTGAAATTCAAAATGGCCGCCGAAGACGCCATTGAAAAAAATGGAACCAACTCAGGTCTTGTTGCCAAGGGTATATAGATGCAAAAAAACATTGGTTCCACTAGTGTAGCAAATTTTGCACTTACATATAATAATTCTACATAACACCATGTACTATTAGTCGCCTCTTACGACACGCAGGGATACGGTGTACCTATTCTAAACCAGGGTACACACCCTGGTTATGTATGAATATATGGTCACCTGTCACCCTGGTCACCTATACCAGTTAATAGATTTTGTTGATGTTGCAAAAAATTGTTGCATATCTGTTGTCCATGTAAAGAAAAATACATCAACATCTTAAGCTCTGAATCATTGAAATCCCCCAGATCCCAACATCCCAAATCTGTAAAACTTAATTGTCTTGTGTACAGCAACAGGTAATACAATAAAGGAAGCCCTTTTTCCCCTCCTTTATTCCTGTCTTCCAAACATCTGTATAGTCAAATCGGCAGGAGCTGGAGTCTCGGCTGCATGAAGCAGATGAAGCACGACGTGCTGCAGAATTGTCTCGCAATGAGGCAGCGCAAGATGGTGAACGCCTGAAAGCTATCCGGCAGCGCGACGAGGCAACATTAGCTGTACTGCGCCAAGAGGTCGCTACGTTGAATAACCGCATTCGATCACTCAGACAAGGGCAAGGGAAGATGCAGATGGGCACAAAAATGAATGAAGAACCACCTAGTGATAAAAGAGGCAGAGATTTGAGAGATGATCAGAAGTTTCTTGGGGTAACGGAAAAGCTACGAAGGAAACTGGCTGAGACTGAGGGTAAGTTGTCAATGTTACAGCAGCGTGCTCACATGTGGGAGCGACTGTATGTTCAAGCTAGAGAAGAAGGGACTGTTGTCAAAGGTGACAACGGAGAACGACAGGTGGTAACGAACAACACCCGGGGCTTCAGAGGTTCTCGGCGCAGAAAAGATTCTGGTGTGACTAGCGACAAAAACGAAGGAAAGCAGAAGTTTTTGCAAACATATAGTCCACTTGTCACAGAATCTCTTCAATCAGGAAGTGGGGTGGAGAGGAATGATCATTCGAAATATATTGTGAAGGGGAAAAGTGGCCATATCCATCAATCACGCCATCGTCCTGGGACACGGGCCCAAGGTGCAAGAGATGTTCGGAACTATGCTGCTTGGCATCAACAACGGGCTGAGAGGACATCAAATGATGGATTCGTTGGGGAAAAGCGATACCAAAAGCAACGTTTGCAGCAAAAAACAGTGAGTGTTCCATCTTTTGAGAAACCAAAAAAAAAAAAATCCTTGTTTTTTGAGCAAAATCATTATCGTTCTCGTAGCAATCTTAATTATTTCATTGGACCTTTGTAATGTTTTTGTTTAATTATATGCCTACATTTCCTGTCTCCCTTCTCTTGCTTCTGTTGTATGATAGTCTTGTTCAACAGTCACCGAGTGTGCTCACCTTGAAGCACTCCTACCTGTCAGTTCCGGTCAGTTCCAACAGCTGTTGCGTGATTACGTCGGCCGTCTTGCTGGACTAAAGTTCCCCCATTGGCCGCGCCTTGATGGCTTTGTGCGCCCTTTCTTCGGAGCCGACGGTGTCTTTGCACATGACCGTACTTCATTCCGCCGCTTTGTTGACAAGGTGCAGAGCTGTCGTATTGTACATTTCGCAGGACCTGAGTTACCTCTGAAGTCTGAAGCCAGCCATGATCTGTGACAATATTGTTTAATGCTGTGACTAAGATGTCTGTTTTCTAAAAGGTTGTGGCCATGAGTTGTCTGTTGTGTTCCTCCTTCAGGTGGAAGATTTTCTCGAGGATGAGCTTGGGTTAGAGGAGCCAAAGAAGGGTGAAGATCTGGACGATTTTATTTTGCGACGACTACCAGGTCACCGACATACTTCCAGGTACATAGATTTAAAGGTCTACAGAATGAGAAATTACATTTTATTTTTATATGATCATGTTGATTTGTAATTAATAAACAAAGAACTGAAAGTGTTTTTTAATTATAATAATTTTTTGAGTTGTTAAAGCTTTTTTTTTTAAGCCAACCTGGCTAAAAAAGAAATCCAATACTCTCCCTAAAAAAATCCAGAAAACCTCCGTGGTCAGTGCATACTTGTGACGTAATCACCAGTACAATTTTCTTAGCATGCCAAGAATCCACACAATTCGCTTCAGACCCGTCAGAAAATGAATTCGACGAATACTTTTCTGATCAAGAATCCTCAGATTACGACGATAATCAAAAGCATGATGTAGAAGGTGCTGTCAGACCTTGTATGTATGAACCCGAGGTGGAAATTTGGGATGACATCGTTCATGAAATACCTGGTGTTCATAACAATCGGCATGACGATGAAGAAAGACTCGGCAATAACAACTGGTAAGTGGTAAATCATAGAGCTAGAACATGTGGAGTTTAGTGGTATTTTGATGTAATGCTTTTCTGTAATTATTGTTCTCATGAGGAATGTGCTCATTGAAAAGCAAAGGGGTATACAATATTGTTGACACCAACTGGTGGCTTATTATAAATCATACTGGATGGGACTATCCACACAATGTGCATGCAGTGAGTGAGTGATGTACAACATGTGAATGAGCACTGATTGAACATAACTGTAAACAGCCGGGGCAACATTATGCTACTTACCCTCTGTTTCTAGTGCTTTCCGGAAGCTCTTCTGTCCTTTTCTTCTTCTTCATTAGATTAGAATGATCTCTAATTTTGGTTGACACTTTCAATTGCTTTCATTCGTTTTTAGTCAATGGCGTGATTACGGTGCTATGTTTAAAAAGTATGTAGGCAGCACCTGTAAACAAATGCAGAAGTAAAAGTGTTTTGAAGAAGATGTAGCGGGTCACGTGATATATGGTGTAATCCCATCGCCATTTTGGGGGAAGGGGGGCCATCGAGAGTACAAAGGCCCCAAAAAACACTAAAATCTTCATATCAAAATATTGTCACGTTCCTGGTAATTAAAATCTTTCCAAGGAACGAATAGCCAAACAAGCTGTTACTCCAATGCGTTCAGTTCAATGATGGCGGTATTCGTTACACGCGAGGAAAAAGGGGGGGGGGGGAGAAGGGGGTGACGAACTTACCTGGCGTCTTCACACCTGTATAAATTAACTCAAACCAACACAAAATGAAAATGTCCAAAAATACCGGCTTTATTGAAGAATGCCGGTAACAAAATAAAACACGGTAACACTAAAATTCCTATATGGAGTGCTCCCACATACAGAATCAAATACAGACAATGGGAAATATAACGGTAAAAGAAAAACGTGTTATTTAATTGTACTTAGCTCAACTCGACCGGTGCGTCTCGTCAGGACTCGTCCAGGCCCCGAGCGCACAGTCTGGACGCGGCTCCATTATTGGCGGGAACAAGGCCTCTCTACACCCTCGTTCACTAGGCCACGCTCGTGGGCATGACGTAGGCCTCCTGCGCGAGGCGAACAAGCAAGCGTGCAGCCCGCTCTGCCACACTGTGCTCGTCCACCCGTCCTCTGCACGGAGAACCGAAGTTCCCAGGCCATAGCTCTTCCTCCGCAGAACCACCAGCAAGATGTCCCAACACGGCCGCTCACCATGAGCTTCCTTGAGCCAGAGAGCAAAGTGCCACTGTTCATACGAGTTCCAGGCGAGAATGCGCAGGAGCGACAAATATCGGTCAGAGCGTTCTGAACTCCCCACGTGAAAGAGGACAAAATGTCGGGAACACAGTCTTTTGTCTTCAGGCTCTGACATCATCTCAACACGTCTCCGTCCCGACCCTATCAGCGAGTTCCATCTTACCAGTCCTTTCTGTCAATCAAACCCCACCCAATTGACAGAAAGGACTTACCAGTCCTTTCTGCCAATCAAACCCCACCCAATCATGGCTCCTCGGGGCGTGGCCTCACGGATCTTTTGTCATGTGTGCTTCCAAAGTCGGGGTAATCTGCGGTAGGGCTTGATCTGAGCTTCCGGTGGTTTTATTAAATAGTGGTGTTTTTGGCTGATTTTGGCTAGTGTCTAGTGCGGTGTCAAAAGGAACAAAGGGAATACATTATAGAGGCATCGACCCACAGGGGATAAATTTACCCATAATCCCTGAGCTAATTAACATACCCTACTCCTCTGATGGGGATGAAGATGCACTAACACGACAGTCCGGTCTAAAACAAAGTCCGTACTTATGGTACATTGAGATGATTCTTCTTCTTCACACGACAGTTGGAGCACACTAATCTATACATTCTACCTGGTTCTAAGTTAATCATTGTCTACCCCCTACAAAGGTAACAATATTTATTCAAGAAAACACAATGATAAGTGTTAAGTGAAGCCATATTTATTCATTAAGCCAAACAATTTCTGATTCTGTGGACCTTTATGCCATAACAGTCAGTGTTTAGCTTTATCATTCGACACTTATTTACAACTGTTGGATATAAACGAGATGTGTTTTATTTTCTATCTTCTTTGACCCAGTAAATGTAAACGACTCTATGTGATGCGACTCTATAGAGTGATGACTCGATGTACATGTGACTCCTGAAAAGTGAGCTGTGTTGGTCCATCTTTTTCATTTGTTTGTTCTAGGGCATCATGACGAGTTTTAGATTGATTTTGTTGAGGATATTTCTATCAGAATTTAATTTCCACGTGATGTTTTTTTGTTCATTTCTTCAAACCTTTCTTTTCCTGTTTTTAGGCTGGCACTTCAACAATAGAAATTTCATCTCTTCAAAAACTAGGTAAAGGTCTTTTTAAGTCTTACAATTAGTTAACCAACACTTGAAAGAAGCTTTGAAATAGATTCCAGGTCGTTTTAAGTATTTTTTATATTTATTTATTTATAATTGTAAGGCTTTTTTTCTTTTCTTTTTTTTGCATGAATGTATTTCCTGGCTCTGACTTTAACAGAATGGGCTTTCAATTTTTCAATGCACATTTTCGTAATACTAAAATACGCAAGTATGGTGTCTGTCTGTCCTCTTTATAACCGCGATACATTCGGCCGTTACTTATCCAGGGGTCACGCTTGATTTATTTTTTATTTCTTTTGATTTTGATTTTTTAATTTTTTTGGGGGGTGGCTCGACCACATATTATTTGGTGGTGAATCAAATAAAAGTTCATAAAAATCAGTATCCACGTTTAAATTATTATTTCTCACAGCACATACAGATCATATTTCAGTGCTTTTCATACCAACAACCTCGCAACTCGTAATCACAGAACACTCCCGTCAGCTATTCAATCATGTACCTACTAACTTTCAGTAAAATAATACTAGGTATGGACAGTTTTAATGTTTGCTGAAGAAGATTTTCTTCACATATTAACACAGTTATTGCATTTTCCAAAACAATTGTTAGCTCAACACAACCTTCAGCTATTGACAAGATAATTGCAGATAATTGCAGTGAATAGATGGAAAACCGAAGTGCACATCTTCTCTGAAATGAAGTCTCTGCCCCATGTGATCATTAGAGCAGCACCATATGATCAAATGGGTCATTCCAGTCTCTACTAAAATTAGACAGCCAATCAGAAGTTGCGCACAGTACATTGGCACTATATTGCTGTACATTTGGGCATTGCGCAATCGCGTGCTCGAGCTACATGCGTGCTTTAGATCATTCTAGCACGCGGCCGGCCAACGATGTGATGCGTGCACATTGCAAGCTCACAGCCTTGCTTCTACATCTAGAGGCAGCGTTAGGGGCATGCAAACCAAGCTCAGTGTAGCACATGTGCTGGGTTGTGTTCCATTACGGATTACCAATGCGCTTGTAGAGCAATCCCCAAGTGGCTTAAACACTCAAGCAAGCACTCCATTGAAATGGTTGATAAGGGATGGGGGGTGATTGGTAACTTAAACCCCTGAATCAGCTTTTTGCTTGAGTTTGTGTTTATGGTTGGTAGACACAGAGACATATGAAGGACATTTCAATAAAACAGAATTGAAAAGAACCACAGCTTTTCGGTGTACATTCAGGTGATATTCGCACAAGGTGAATGAGACATTGAAGAAGAACCCATCAGTAACACCAATTCCGATTGGATGCTCTCCACTGACATAATCACCTCCCAATGCTCTAGCTTTAAAAAGCCTGTTCAGTGTTCAATGCTCCAATTGGAGGTTGCAGAGTATGGGTGCGGGCCACTAGGACCACTGCAGAATCCTCATCAACATCTGTGACTGGGAGATGAGTTTGTGTTCCTCTTCTTCTTTGTCTTTATCTTCGAAGAGGAATGACTTAATTTGCCCCACTCCCCAAGGGGTTTTTCTCCTTGGCCGAACACCGTGTTAATATTTATAGATATCTTATCGTGCCGTTTTGTGGGGGACCCCAAAAATATTATAAACCACAAACACCTATTATTAGCTTTTGAAACAGTCCCTACTGCTGTTTAAGATGAAACTGAAAGGTAGGAAACCTTGGGTGTGTCCAGTTACCAAGCAGCTATCTAGCGCTTGATAAGCCAGCAGTTCCTGATCAACGGTTTTGATTGGAGTGTTAGCTTGAATGCTTAAGCCACTTGGCGAGCGCTGTACAATAAAATTGGTAACTGAACACACCCCCAACAATTTAGCTGTATACAAGACGAAGGATTATGGCTATTCATATTGCACACACCATTGTGTCGCCACCGCACAGACATGTTGCTAGGCCCAGTGAATTATTCACAGCGGCCCGTGTTAGATTATGTTTACATGAGAAAGTGTTCACATCAACTTTGACTTTCAACTCATAATGAACATTCATTATTTGAGTCACAAGTTGTTGTTTTTTATTCGAAAGACCTTATTAGCGCAGGGGACGGGGTTTTGTAATCGCGTGGACGTGTGTTTGTGGACCTGGATCAAAACGTTTTTACCATTTGGGTTTGGTCATCAAATTTTCACCAAAGCTTTATTATTATAAAACGGAGAAGGCAAATTAATAATTTTGTCAAATGGTCAAAGGTCAGCATCACATAAATCATCAGTTTTCTTTCAATTGGCCTGAAATTTAAATTTACCATTTGAGTTTTGTCATCAGATTTTCAACAAAGCTTTATTGTGAGAATATGTAGAAGGCAAATTAATAATTTGGTCAAAAGGTCAGCGTCACATAACATCGTCAATTTTCATCTGATTGACCCGAAATTTTAAGAATATGCATGTTGGGGCGCTGAATTGGTTCACCAATCAAAAGTTAGAAGACGATAGTTCTTTTTTTAGATCTAAAGCTGAAAGCTCCAGGCTGCATAAAATCAGAAATTTTCATTTTGTAAATTTTATTAAACTGTTTTCGTTATTTTGAGCATACAGAAGAAGAAGACGTCTGAATACAAACAGACGCGGACGGGCTTTGCGTTTTCAGATGATTTCTAGTTTATAATATTTTCTGTTAGTTCAGATTTCCGATTAACAATGTCTAAAACTAATTATGTCGTTTGTCTACAACTCATTATATTTCACTATATTTTGTCACATATTTCACTAACCAGGAAGCCCGAGCACAAAACCAAACTTAATCTATTTTCACACATTAAATTCGTTAAAATCCTGAATGTCATAACTTGTGAAATGCCTTTCCACATCCTTTTCTCGAATGATTGGTACACTTTATGGTGACACCATTGGGCATTTTGCAGCCAGAGCAGTAAAATGAGAGGTTCAAATCAATTCAGGTTGAGGTAAGTACAGCACGCGAGTCGAAACATATGCAGTCGTGGCCAAAAATATTGGCACCCTTACACTTTTTTTAAATCACTCACAATTTTCTCCAAAAATAAGTTGAAATTGACAAAAGTATTTGGTCTCCGCAATTCATTATTTCACTGTTACTATTACAGAACCTTTGTTTTTGATTCAGAACTTAATATATCCTTTTAAATCAGAAAATAAAAATAAATGACATTGACAACATTGTTGACACCCTGGACTTAATATTTGGTAGCACACAGTCTTTGGACAAAACAACTGCGGTCAAGCACTTCCTATAGCCATGAATGAGCTTCCTGCACCTCTCTACTTGCAGTTTGGCCCACTCTTCTTGTACAAACTGCTCCAGTTCTCCCAGATTTAAGGGGGTGCCTTCTCCCAACTGCTATTTTCAGATCCCCCACAGTTGAAGGTAATCTCAGTTCCTTTCACAAATCTCGGAACAAGTGTGTGTCGACCCTCAGGAGAGCCAGGAAATAATATCTCTCTACTCTCAAGACTGAACTCTCAAACCTGTTTCCCTCCTCCAAATCCTGGTGGTGTCTAGTCAAATCTGTTTCTGGTGTTTGTTCCCCTTCCATCCCCTCCCTTACCTCAAATGGCTACACAGCTGACACCGCACATGAAAAAGCCAAATGCCTCAACTCTGTTTGCCTCAAAATCTTGTGTTCCGAACCCATCTCTCTCTGTACCCACCTTTCCCAGTCGAAGCCAGCTGCTCCTGGACTCTGTGTCCTCTGCTGACAAGGTGGAGAAGTTTTGGTTTTATCATCCACGAATGTGGGACACTATCAAAAGGTTTTTTAGTCTATCCAGGCAGTGAACAATTTAGTTCTTTTCATTTTGCAATTTTCAAGTATGGCCTTGTTCAGTAGTAGGTGATCAATTGTTCCATAACATCCTCTCTTACATCCCTTTTGTTCTGCCTCTAAACCTCCTTGCTGTGTTAGATGATGGTACATCATTTCTGTGATGATTCCTGTCAGCAGTTTGTATGTGGTTGGTAGGCATGTTATCCGCAAGTATTTGTGGGGGAGTGGGGTTTCCTCCGATTTTGGGATGAGAAAGGTATTACATTCTATGAGCCACTCATCTACTGCCTTTTCCTATTGGATCAGTTCGTTAAATGTCACCTTTACCTTTACTCCCCCATGCTTCATGTATGGAAAACATTTTGCCTTCGAGGATTATCTCCTTCTCAAAACTCCATGTTTCCGTTTGTAGTTTTCTCCTCTGGAGTATTGTCCTTGATGGTGGTGAGACAGTTAGCACCTTCTCAACTTCTTGCTTTGGTGCATAATCATGTCTCTTCGCAAGGTGATGTTTTTCCTCGTTTGAGAAGGTGCAGTCATTATTTTTTACAGCGCACTTTCCTGCTGCTCGGAGTGGCCGTACAGGCATAGGGTTTCCCCTATAGGAGAGGAGGCCTGTGACTCTTTGCTTGAGATATTTTTCTTCTTTTTATCAACACAAGATGTTCTTGTGGAGTTCCATGGAGCTTTCTGATGTGGAATGTGATGCATCAGAATGATCATCATGATCTCCTGAGTTGATTAGGCCAATTAATGACAAAGATGCATGCCATGTTAGGGTATATAGAGTAGCTTAATAGGTCCTTCCACGGCATGGCATTTTAGTTACAAAAGAAATAACAAAAAGAATGATAACGATGTAATAAATCACATATTAATTAATACTAATAATAATAACAACAAGAATCATCATAGTATCATTTGACAATAATAATAACTGACATATAATTCCCGCCCTGGCCCAAGCACATCTGGGCTTGGTGAAAGGCAAGCTAATGATCAAGCAATACAGCAGGCAGGAATGCTACTAGGCCGTGAAGACAAATGAAAATTTGGTCCAATGGACCAACAGGCCCACTAGTACATCTAAAATGATAATAGAGCTTATCCAATCATCTTTTGAATTGCTTGAAGAAAATGACATCATTAGTGACATGGTATTCCAGCCTTAATTGGTTGAATCATAACCCTTGTTCAAAAAATCTAAAACTTAATATCTCTGATCTATGATCCTATGTCAGTGGAGAATTCAATTTACGATGCTATCGGTCACGTGGTCTGGTGGCCATATTGGATTTAAAAAAAAAAATGATTTTTCATATTCATCTGTATATTAATATATTCATTGACACAATTTAGCTTATTGGGCACATAAGTGGTCATTAACCCGAGGATGCATGACTCGGGTCCAATGGACCCCAGCTGCCCATAGAATGCCTTACAGCTGCCCTTCCAGCTGCCCAATCAATCAATAAAGCTATGGATAATGGCATTGTATGTGACATAATAGGGTGGGTGTGTGGATGATACGGTTATATGGGCCATAATAGTAGCGTGTTCAGTTAATGATGGTATTTTTATTCAGAATGAGCATGTGTGGCGTGACTATGCGCTCTGAATGTCGTTGTAGTTCTTAATTCTTTTTGCATTCTTAATAAACACTCACTCTTATTTGGTGGGAATTATAGTTCATGCAATCTAGTTCATACAATCTTGTGCACCTTTTGTGAAGTAGAGGGAAATGCAAATCATCTACCTCGCTTAAAAACAGTGGCAGATGGAGCGTGCTTAAACCAATTTCAAACGTTTGCTTTCAAATGATCATGATGTGACTAAAATACCACTGATTGTGATTATTTATTTGTCAAAGTTTTTTACAAAATATTTAAAATATATATTTTATCTTTAACCCTTTGAACCATAGCGGCCGGTTTACTTGTATACGGGCCACCACATTATTTATTTATTTATTTTTCCATGGTCTAATGCTCGTAATGGAGCTCGTTCTATACATGGTCGAAGGCTATTTTTTCTCTTGTTTACAAACATTTCATGAGAAACTTCCTGAGCAATTAAGGGCACTGTTATATTACACCTAATCGTCGGTCTGCGTCACCGCTAATTGCTCAGGAAGTGCGAGAGATGTTTTTGTGGAGAATTATTGTGTATCGGAAAGCTGGGCAGCTTTCATAAATTAAAAAATAATGCTGCTTTGACTGGCACCACAAAGTAGAGTATTGGCTATAAACTCAAGAAATAAGTTGTAAGGCAGTCTAGGATTCAAAATATCATTTATTTGTAATTACAGGGCTAGAAAAAAAACCATTTTACAGGCAGAAAACCGAAATAAAACAAATTTCAACTTTTCAGTGATTTTCTCAAGGGCGCCTCGGGTGCAACATGTGCAACATGGAGAATGTTGAATTTGAAATGTAAACTCTACTTTTGAAAACAAACTACTTTAAGCATGGATGTAGCTGTTCTTAATGTTCCATTCAGTTCCATGGAAGTATAAAACCAAAGCAAATGGTTCGATGAGATCTCAGAACCACCATTAGACAGGAGGTAGCATGCAATACAGTGGTGTTCTGAGAGAAAAAAAACATTGGTGTTGTGAACAACAAATGACAATCCACTTTACTTACTAAACAACATTAACATGTACAAGCAAAATATGAGGTAGTCTTTTGCTTATTTCCAGATGAGTGAACGAACGTCATGAGTTTCCTTACACAAGGTTCAATGCGGGACAGGGCCATTGTCCTATCTTAGCCCATGCTATGATTGCCAAACTATGGTTGATTGTCTGTGCTCCAACCTTTTTTAAATGCTGAGCTTGAAGCAACGAAGCAGCATGCACATACCAAAAAAAAATAATCCCTTTTCAAGGCCATTTTCCCTGCTCGAGTGGGGATTCGCCTTGCGGGCCCCATGACAATCATCATGGTTCCCTTTTTGAGGCAATGTTTTTATGGCCGGATACCCTTCCTGACGCCGAACCGTGTAGTCGCCTCTTACGACACGCAGGGATACGGTGTACCTATTCTAAACCGGGGCACACACCAGCACATTCATCCCAGCAAGCTGGTACTCAATTTGCCGACCTCGGAAGGATGACAGGCTGTCAACCCCCCTGGCGTTAATCCAACGATCGACTGGGATTCGAGCTCAGGATCCTAGGATCCCAAGCCTGCACCCTAACCACTAAGCCAACACCAGGCTCAGCATGCACATACCATTTTGAAGGGTTTTTTTGTATGACTGCTGGGGTTCAAACCGCTGACCTGGACTCAAAGTGGATGCTTTAATCATTATGCCACCACATCTGGTGTTCTTACCTTTTGATGCAGGGTTTGAATACCACATTGTCAAATCTCAAGCATTACATTGCACTTGTGTCTTAATGCAGCGTATGTACAAGCTGATTCTTTAGCCTCCTGGACACCATGCAGCTTTTCTGCAACTTCTTGTTATGCAACTAAAAGTGTATCTCTGGAGTCGTATAATTTTTGGAACTTGCATATAATAAAACAATGCTCTTTTCTGCAACTTCCCTGACTATAGCAGCATCGGCCAATCAACATACTGGTTAATATAATTTGGGTGATGGAACCATGGGACATAGCTAAATGTTTCACGGTATACATGATATAAAGCAATTGAACACTACTAGGAATTTCAGGAAAGAAGTTGGAGATTGAAACAGGGGTGTTTTAACGGGGGTAGAAAAGATCAAGGTTTTGGATGGGGGAAGATAAGAGATAGTGGTTTAAAGACCTGTTTTAGTTTAAACTGTTGTTTTAGTTTAAACAGCTGTTTTAAAGACCTGGAGTGGAGGAGTGGGATTGAAGAGAGTGTGGGAGTTTGTTCCAGAGGCAGGAAAAAAGAGGAATGAAAGAGTAAAGGTGAGAGAGAGTTAATTTTGGCAGTTTCACCAGAAGAGAGTTGCTGGCAGATCTTGTGCGACCTGTAGGAATATTTTGGGGACAGAGCACAGACAGAGCAAGGGGAGCAAGGCCGGAGAGGAGTCGGTAGAAGACAGAAAGAGCACCAACCTGCCTGTGATGAGAGAGAAAAGCCCTCGGAATCAGCTTCATCACGGGAGATTACAATGATTCTGAATGCTTTGGTTTCAACAGCGTGAAGCCGAGCTAGGTGTGAGGCAGGAGCATTAACCCAGAGGGGAGAGCAGTACCCCCATCAAGCTGCGGATCAAACCTTTTTTTTTTTTCTTTTTTTTTTGTATACAAGATCGAGGCTCGTGAAAGAGCTAACATTAATCGCACAAAACGTCAAACCGACACACAAAACACAAAAAATAAGGGGAGCGGCAGACAAGATGGGGAGAGAGGGGGAAGGACACAAACACAACATTTGATAGCAGGGACATCAGGAGAATTGTGGGAGGGGGAGGGCTTTGGGGGAGGTGGGAGAGGTATAAAACATATGAACACTACAAGGACTTCCAGGAAAGAAGTTGGAATTTCAAATAAAGTGTATCTGGGGTGAATTAGCGGGGTGTAGAAAAGATCAAGGTTTTGGATGGGGGAAGATAAGAGATGGTGGTGAACAGCTGTTTTAAAGACCTGGAGGGAGGGGTGGGATTGAAGGGAGTGGGGGAGTTTGTTCCAGAGGCGGGAGAAAAGGGGAATGAAAGAGTGAAGGTGAGCAGAGAGCCTAGATTTTGGCAGTTTAACCATAAGAGGGTTGCAGGCAGATCTTGTGCGACCTGAAGGCATATTGGGGGGACAGAGCACAGAGAGCTGGGGGAGCAAGGCCGGAGAAGAGTCGGTAGAAGACAGAAAGACCACTAACCTGCCTGCGGTGAGTGAGTGAAAGGCCCTCGGAGTTAACTTCATCGCAGGAGATTCCAATGATTCTGAAAGCTTTGGTTTCAACAGCGTGAAGCCGAGCTAGGTGTGAGGCAGGAGCACCAGCCCAGAGGGGGGAACAGTATTCCATTGAGCTGCGGATGAAAGCCTTGTATGTGGTGAGGAGCTCAGGTGTGCCAAGGAAGGACTTCGCACGACGGAGGATGGCCAGTCGGCGACTGGCTTTGGAGGCCAGCTTGGAAATGTGGTTTTCCCAAGAAAGATCATGGCAGATAGTGAGACCCAAAAGCTTGAGCGACAGAACTTCTTGGAGAGGATTGTTGAGAAAGTAGATGGGAGGGTTTTCCAGTCGGTCCTTTTGGAGAGACATTGTAAGAGTGTGAGATTTGTCAGGATTGAAAAACGTGTTCCACTTGTTTGACCAGTCTGTGATTTTTTTTCTTCCAGGTCTGCAGAGAGTGTGGAGGCTGCAGACTGCCGATCTGAGGGATGAGGAATGGAGCGGCAGATAGTGGAGTCATCAGCAAAGAGATAGAGAGGATTTTCCAGAGAGTCAGAGAGATCATTGATGAAGACCAGAAATAGCACAGGGCCCAGAACACTACCTTGGGGAACTCCAGCCAGAACAGGAAGGGGAGATGAGAGAAATCCATTCAGGGCCACACGTTGCCTTCGACCAGAGAGGAAGTCCGCAAGCCATGAGTGGAGATTTCCGTGGATACCATAGGAGGAGAGTTTGGTGAGCAGAGCTGGGTGCCAGACCATATCGAAGGCATGTGATATGTCAAGTGAGACAGCTCTGATTTCCTGTTTGGCATTGAGGACCTCCATCCATTGTTGAGACAGCAGAAGCAACATGTCCAGAGTAGAATGACCTGGTCTGAATCCAAATTGATGATCAGAGATCAAGCCATTGGAGAAGAGGAAGGATTTGATGTCCGAAGCAATGATGGATTCCATGACTTTGTTGATAATTGGAAGCAGGCTGATTGGTCTGTAGTTGCAAGGATCTATTTTTGCACCTTTTTGTGTAAAGCGGTAATGTTTGCTGATTTCCAAGAAGCTGGCAGATGACCTTGAGCAAAAGAGAGGGTGAAAAGAACAGAGAGAGTGTGAGATAGAGTGGCAGAGCAGGATTTTAGGACACTTGGGCTGATGTATGTGGTGAGGAGCTCAGAAGTGCCCAGAAAGGACTTCGACCGACGGAGGATGCTCAGACGGCGATTGGCTTTGGAGGACAGCTTGGAAATGTGGTTTTCCCAGGAAAGATCATGACAGATTGTGAGACCCAAAAGCTTGAGTGACAAAACTTCTTCGAGAGGATTGTTGAGAAATTAGATGGGATAGTTGTCCAGATGGTCTTTATGGAGAGACATAGTGAGAGTGTGAGATTTGTCAGGATTGAAAGACATGTTCCACTTGTTTGACCAGTTTGTGATTTTGTCCATGTCTGCAGAGAGTGAAGAGGCTCAAACTGCCGATCTGAGGGTTGAGATATGGAGCGGCAGAGAGTGGAGTCATCAGCAAAGAAATAGAGAGGATTTTCCAGAGAGTCGGAGATATCATTAATGAAGACCAGAAAAAGCACAAGGCCCAGAACACTGCCTTGGGGAACTCCAGCCTGAACAGGAAGAGGAGATGAGAGAATTCCATTCAGGGCCTCAAATTGACTGCGACCAGAGAAGAAGTCGGCAAGCCATGTGTGGAGGTTTCCACGGCTACCATAGGAGGAGAGTTTGGTGAGCAGGGCGGGGTACCAGATCGTATCGAAGGCATGAGATATGTCAAGGGAGACGGCTCTGATTTCCCGTTTGCCATTGAGCGCCTCCATCGATTGTTGAGACAGCAGAACCAGCATGTCCAGAGTAGAATGACCTGGTCTGAATCCAAATTGATGATCCGAGATCAAGCCATTGGAGAAGTGGAAAGATTTGGTATCAGAAGCGGGATGGATTCCATGACATTGCTGATTTATTGGTAATTTGATCTTCCCACCCTCTCCTCCCTTCCTCTTTCGTTTTTAACTGGGAAGTTAGTTTTTCTATTTGATGTGATGTCACTGTCTTCTTCCAAGTGAAATGTTTGTTTTGTCATTTTGATTTGGGTGCAGGCATGGCAGGATGCAGGCAAGTTTTGAGTGCTGGCAGCATGAACGCCGATGTGCAGCCTCTAATGATGCTGCACCATGCTGGGAACAAGGTAAAGAGAACAGACGGTCAAGCTTCTACAACCATCACCACAACCAACAGTGCCAGCGACCCTGCAGCATGGTTTGGTATGACAAAACATGCCAAGCCACTGGGCATCGCATGGCTGGTGTGGAGATAGAGCTCGGGCCAATGCTCTTTGGACCTAATTCATAGAGGCGAGCTGATTGTGGAAGATTTGTGTTTTTGTGATGAAGAACGTGCAATTGTTCATTGCAGTCGCATGATTAAAATGATTTCTTTTTTTAACTGCGCTTTTTTTTTTTGGAAGATTCTGCCTGTTTCCCTGTTACGTGTCGACCATAGCATTACGGTAGCTGTTTCATGCTTATTTTGCAGATTTGTGGGGTTTAACTGACATTGTATTTTGCGACCTGTTGAGGCTAAGATCGAGTTTGTAACTTGTGGACCTGCATACAGGAGTGATGTTTCCAAACTTTGAACGCGAATGCAAGCAACAAACCTACACTTAAATTGGTAACACCTTTTGGATTCTCTGTCAATCCATCGTTCTTTCATAACGTTTTCTCTGTGTTGTACCCAATGTCTTTGCCCTCATCTGTAAAGGTTTGTGGACCTTAAATGGAGGGCATACCAGCTGTTCGTCATACTTAAAACATCTGGATTGGACTTTAAAAGTCTGGTTTAAGTATACTAGCTTAAACTGTTGTAGTAATATTGTAGTTTGTAAGAAACTTATCTCACGAGTTGAAATTTGGAAGTTTTCTCGAATCGTCTCGGGTATGTGCAATGGAATTGAAATTGTAAAGGAAGTGTTGAGCTCATCTCTTTCCATCCCAGAATGTAGTGCAGTGGGGCTCTAAAAGCGGAATAGCAAAGAGTTCCCACCGAAGAGTTCTCATCAGCATCTCTCTCCTGATGTGCTCCTAACTTTATCTCTCGTGGTGCCTCCCTCAACCAGAATCTTTATATTCGCACGGCATACTCTTTTCTTGCTTTGCCTTTTTAAATCTCTATTCTTCTCTCTGTCTCTGTTTTTTTATGCCCCAGCAGACGAAGGCGCTGGTGGCATTGTGTTTTTGGGTTTGGCCGTTCGGCAGTGCGTGCGTAGCAGATTTTCGTTACTGCAATTATGTGTGAACCACAGAAGGGATTCCAACCAAACTGCAAAAGTATGAACTGACTGGATTTTGGGTTCAAAAGGTCAAAGATCGATAGTCATGCGACATTAAATTGAAAATCTTTGTTGCCACAATAACTTGTGAACCACAGAAGGGATTTCAACCAAACTTGGCACAAGTATAGACTGCGGTACAAAGATGAAATTATTAAATCCTGGGTTCAACAGGTCAAAGGACGTGTGCCCTTTGGAGTTATGAGCTGCAAAAAATATTTCCAGTCGGAAGCAGCTGACGTTTTCTCTTTTCTACTTATCTCTGTCTTCCCTCCTCTCTCTCTACCTCTCTCTCTACCAACTCTCTCCCTCTCTCTCTACCTCTCTCTATCTCTCTCTACCTCTCTCTCTACCAACTCTCCCTCTCTACCTCTCTCTCTACCTCTCTCTCTCTACCTCTCTCTCTCTCTCTACCTCTCTCTGTACCTCTCTCTCTCTACCTCTCTCTCTCTACCTCTCTCTCCCTACCTCTCTCTCTCTACCTCTCTCTCCCTACCTCTCTCTCTACCTCTCTCTCTACCTCTCTCTCTACCTCTCTCTCTACCTCTCTCTCTACCTCTCTCTCTACCTCTCTCTCTCTACCAACTCTCTCCCTCTCTCTCTCTACCTCTCTCTCTCTACCTCTCTCTCTCTACCTCTCTCTCTCTCTACCTCTCTCTCTCTACCTCTCTCTCTACCTCTCTCTCTCTCTACCTCTCTCTCTCTCTACCTCTCTCTCTCGCTACCTCTCTCTCTCTGTATCTCTCTCTCTCTCTACCTCTCTCTGTCTACCTCTCTCTGTCTACCTCTCTCTCTACCTCTCTCTCTCTACCTCTCTCTCTCTCTACCTCTCTCTCTCTCTACCTCTCTCTCTCTACCTCTCTGTCTCCATATCTCATTCTCAAGTGACCTTTACTTTTTCATGTGACCTTTGATTGAGATCAAACATAAGTGGGTTGACATCCAACACAGGTGAAGGCATACCCATCCATCAATGCATTCGCAGCAAATTTTCATCCGGTTGTTTTATTTTCCCTTCTTTCTTTTTCTCCCCTTCTTCCTCCTCTGCCCCCTCTTCCCTCCCCTTCCCTTGCCCACCTCCCTCCTCCTCTCTTCCTTCTCTCCCCTTCTTCCCATGGCCATTGTCTCCTCCTCTTATTTCCTCCTTTTCTCTCTCTCTCTCTCTCTCTCTCTCTCTCTCTCTCTCTCTCTCTCTCTCTCTCGCCCTCTCGCCCTCTCGCCCTCTCTCTCCTTACCCTCTCTCTCTCCTTACCCTCCCTCTCGCCCTCTCTCTCCTTACCCTCTCTCTCGCCCTCTCTCTCCTTACCCTCTCTCTCTCTCTCTCTCTCTCCCTCTCGCCCTCTCGCCCTCTCGCCCTCTCGCCCTCTCTCTCCTTACCCTCTCTCTCGCCCTCTCTCTCCTTACCCTCTCTCTCACCCTCTTGCTCCTTACCCTCTGTCTTGCCCTCTCTCTCCTTACCCTCTCTCTTGCCCTCTCTCTCCTTACCCTCTCTCTCGCCCTCTCTCTCCTTACCCTCTCTCTTGCCCTCTCTCTCCTTACCCTCTCTCTTGCCCTCTCTCTCCTTACCCTCTCTCTTGCCCTCTGTCTCATTGTCTGCTTCATGCACTCTTCTCATTATTTCCAGACACACCCATACTTTGTAAAAGCCAATAATATGAATACTTATTATTACATTTTCCCATTTTATTTCTTTGCCTTCTCCCCTGTGGTGTTGAAAATATAAATTTGTGCCCATCGATGTATGCAAGCCTGTTGGGCCATATACCTGTTCACCTCCCAACTATACCATTGTCCAATAAGGATGACCGTTCCTCCATACGGATCAGCTGTCGAACCCCTAGGTTGTTTCTTTTTTTTGCCAACCCCTGGAAGAGGTGTAATCCCTGTATGCTCTCGCTATCTGCCATTCCCTCTCTTGCTCATCCCTTGCCATTCACTGTGTTTCCAAACTCTAAGCTGGCTCGACCCTTGCTATTCTCTGCCGAGGCAAGTCCGTTGTGCATCACAGAGCTCACCATGGCGTACTAGGCCTTCATCCAAAGTATTGTGGAGTAAGGCTCCCCACTCTGGGCTGGTGCAGCTGTTTCCCCTTTTGTTCCCTTGTAGGTGGTTGGGTTTGAGCGTGCAGGGTATAATTTCTCCCCTCGGCACCTCTGATGTGTATATATATATATATATATTCTACTCCTCCCTTGCCAATCCATTTATTGAATCATTTATTTTTATTATTCCAATTCCTGCCACTGATCTACTCACTGGTGTTGTCACTACATTTCCCTTTTACCTGCTGTCGGTGTTAAAACTGTTGTTGTCATTTAATCTCCTCAACGAGTCGAGACTTCGTTCTAAAAAGTATTACCATTTTCATTCATAATGCAAACGAACCTCATTAATGGAGCAATGAGCAGAATACAGTGGACACTAAACTGAGACGAGAGCGTTTGCTAAGAAGGGGAAGCAACATGTGTTCACCATGCTGTATAACAAATTTCCTTTAACTATTTTCTGCATAAACGTGACTAAACCTTTTGTTCGAGCATGGTTTTTGTGTCTTATGGTTTGTTTTAAACATTTCGATGAGCGAAGAAAAACTCACCCAAAAGGGGATTGAGTTTTTGATCAACCGACCCTACCTCGTGTAATGCCACCGTTTATTATCAATATTTTTTTGTCCTAAACCTGGAAATGTCTTCCAAGAGCAATGTAATGTTTAAAAATTAAAAAAAACTATTTGATTTCACCGGAAGTGCGCATTGCAAGAGGCAAATGTTTTGTCGTGGGTGCAGCTTTAACTCTTGACGTCACTTCTCGCCGAATGGGTTCGTACTCGCAACCGTTTGTTTATTTGCGTCGTGAATTTGGACTCCGCCAGTAACCGATCGGTGCCGAGAGCTTTCTCTGGAGCTTCCACTTACTTACTTCTCTCAAGCTGATGTGTTTATGGAGTGTGTAGTTTTATGCATAAAGGAAAGCTGAAGTGTTTGTTGTAAAACTTCGACCTCTTTCCTGCAATGGATTTGCACTGCTTCATAAAAGTACCAACAAATTGGACGTGTAGATTCAGCTTGTAAATGTAAATACACCCCAACCCTTGGTATACATTTAATTTAAGTTTCTAATTTGCTGCTTCTGCAAACCTTCAAACCGCTCGCTGTTGCAATGATGCCAGGAAGCACTTGGTGTTTGATGTTTTATTATTGTTTTATTATTTTGCAGTGAGCCTTATTTTATTGAAATGATCATGCCAACGATTCAACATCTGCTCTGTTTATTCCCACTCTGCTTGTTCCAGAGGTTGTGGAAAACGTAATTACTCGGCATTATTCATCTATTCTCATTACAGGTATTAATTAAAAACGCTACCGGTTGCTTTGTGCTTCTTTTTGGGAGGGGCGGGTGAAGGGGGGGGGGGGGGAGGTGGGATGTGTGGGGGTGAGCAGAGCTGTAGATAGTTTGGCCAACTAAACAATAGGCGCCATGTTGTTACCCAAGGTCAAATGCACACGCGCGTGCGTTCAAGCGTGCATGCAACTTACTGCTATTAGGGACGGGTTTATTTTTATGTTCGTGAGTTTCATACATTGTTTAGTCAGTTGCAAATGAGTGGAAGGAGGGATATATGAGTGGAAGGAGGGATGTATGAATGTAAGGAGGGATGGGTGGATGATGAGTGGAAGTTGGGATGGGTGAGTGGAAGATCCATCACTCATCCATCCTTCCTTCCACTCATCCATCCCTCCTTCCACTCATCCATCCCAACTTCCACTCATCCATCCCAACTTCCACTCATCCATCCATCCTTCCACTCATCCATCCCTCCTTCCCCTCATCCATCCCTCCTTCCACTCATCCACCCCTCCTTCCCCTCATCCATCCTTCCTTCCACTCATCCATCCCTCCTTCCACTCATCCATCCCTCCTTCCACTCATCCATCCCAACTTCCACTCATCCATCCCAACTTCCACTCATCCATCCATCCTTCCACTCATCCATCCCTCCTTCCCCTCATCCATCCCTCCTTCCCGTCATTCATCCCTCCTTCCACTCATCCATCCCTCCTTCCACTCATCCATCCCTCCTTCCATTCATCCATCCTTCCACTCATCCATCCCAACTTCCACTCATACATCCCAACTTCCACTCATCCATCCCTCCTTCCCCTCATCCATCCCTCCTTCCCCTCATCCATCCCTCCTTCCCCTCATCCATCCCTCCTTCCCCTCATCCATCCCTCCTTCCCCTCAACCATCCCCACTTCCACTCATCTATCCCAACTTCCACTCATCCATCCCTCCTTCCCCTCATCCATCCCCATTTCCACTCATCCATCCCCATTTCCACTCATCCATCCCTCCTTCCCCTCATCCATCCCTCCTTCCCCTCATCCATCCCCATTTCCACTCATCCATCCCCATTTCCACTCATCCATCCCTCCTTCCACTCATCCATCCCTCCTTCCATTCATCCATCCTTCCACTCATCCATCCCAACTTCCACTCATCCATCCCAACTTCCACTCATCCATCCATCCTTTCACTCATCCATCCCTCCTTCCCCTCATCCATCCCAACTTCCCCTCATCCATCCCAACTTCCACTAAGCGAATGCATGCAATGCGATGCGCGTTCTGCTAGTTACGGAGGTTGGGTAACAACATGGCGCCTGTGAATCACATGACAGCGCTTAACCAATCATAGGGCAGACCAGTTGAAACCGGGTTGACCTAACTCTCTCTATCTACGGCTCTGGGGGTGAGGAGAGTGGTCCTTCTATCTTTTAAACGCTCGCTTCTGTTGAGCAGACAATCGTCTGGGGAAATTGTGATGGTGAAACTCAAAAAAAGAAAAGTTTTCTGTACAGTAGATTTAAAATTTCACTGAGAAGCTTGTAATAAATATTCCAAGTTTATGTCCGAATTAAAAACACTTTTAGTTATGGGATAATGGGCCGTTTTGTTGTTGGTTCATAAATAATGGGATGTTTTCCAGTCTATACAAGAAATAGAACGGAAGGAGATTGAAACCAAACCAGGAATGATGCTGATGTTGGGTCATTACTTTAGGGGTCATCTCTTTATTACATATGCATGGGTCTGGTTGTAGGGTCGTGAGGGGAGTGATGTTAAAAATGAAAGTGGAAGAATATACTTAAGAAATGCAGGTGGGGGAATTTGTGAGTATGGAGAGAAAAGGGAAGGAAGGTGAATTAGGAGAAACTAAACGAATAGTCTGAACTCCAAGGAAAAGTAAAGGTCCTTTTTAAAGCTTAGTATTTGTTGGGGGTCAAGGGGAGGGGGTAAAAAGCCACTACCCGTCATGTATAATGACGACAGAAAGCAAAAATCTATGAAGTGCTTTCTGAGCAACACAAAGAATGGCGTTTCCATCCGAGAGCAATCTGCAAATTACACACTTGGTGGGAGTGGGGATGGGGATTGATAAAAGGAAAACGGGTTGGAGGGAAGAAATCTGAGGACAGAGAGTTGTGCGGAAGAGGATGTGCAACGGAAAAGATGGTCGGTTGGGAAGGCGGAGGGTCAGAAAATGTGCCTTTTCACGTCTTCAAATGCTGACCCCTTATCCCGTTTCCCCCTGACGAGAAGCATTCCATGTTCTGCTGTTGCTTTGATTTTGATGGACCATACTCTTTACAGGGCGTCGGTGCTGCCGAAGCAGTTTCTTGGCAAGGGTTACACTGGGTTGTTTGCCATTGCCTTCTCAGCATCGTTTGTCCATGATCGATCCTCCAACAGCTAGCAACCATTACGCCACCGAGTCGGGTATTCTATTACCGTTGTCATTGCATTTATCCTTCTCGGGACTTGCTTTATGTTATCTCTGCACAGGAAAATGTTGTCTCCATTTGAAGTCTTGCCCGGTGCGTTAATCTAGGTTTGCTGGGAGTGAGACGGTACATGTTTTGCTTTACAGGTGCACTCGAGTACCATAATCGCATTCTACATTGTAAAGCCCGTGGAGGAAATGGTGCATAATCTCCTTAAAAAAAAGACAGACTTTGGACACAGTAGACAAATTCATTTAAGACACCGGTTTGAATCTCTTGCTCCTTGCATTATGAGGTGAGTGTTTTTCCCCTCATACTAAAATAACACAAATCTGATCCCTCATGTTACATCTAATGTTGTTTTGTTACCCTCGCCAGAGGAGAGGGTATTGCATTTGAGTCCGTTTGTCTATTTGTGTGTGTGTGTGTGTGTTTGTTTGTTTGTCCGCACAGAATAAATATGATTTTCTCTGCAACCGTTGGTCCGATTGACAGGAAATTTTCACCAAAGGTGCAACTCCACCTGTATAATTTTTTTATGATAATTATGACGTCATAGGTCACGTGGTTCGGCCGCCACCTTGGAAAAACCAAAAAACTTTGCACCTCTATATCTCCAAAAGTGCTGAATAGAAAAAATTGAGACATGGCTCATTATAAAGAACTCTCCATGGGGAATAAAATATGTTAATGATGACGTCATAATTCGACAAATAGAAAACTTCATCCGATCAAGATGAAATTTCTTGAGCATAATCTAGGAATAAATTAGTATAGAAAAAAAAAATAATGGTGACGTCATCGGTCACGTGGTTCGGCCGCCATATTTGTTTTAACACAAAAAAAAGCCTTAAAAACCACTGAAAAGACATCCTGGCGAGGGTTTGCAATCTCTGATTGCTCTTCCTTGTCCTCTTTGTGCTTGCCCTCTGTTTAAACGATTTGTTGTGCCTTCCATGAGGCCTTCTGGAATAGAATGTTTAACTTTGAAGATAGGTGGTGGGTCGAGTCATTTGATTAATCTGCTAAACTTAAAGCTATCCACTAATTTGGCAAATATATTCCACTTCACAGAGATCATGGTTTTAAAAAATAAATTGAATATTTTGTTCCATATGGATGTCATGTGCACTGTACATCTCGGGTTCAATCGTTATACGACCGCATCCAGCTAGCTTTGTCCATACCCGAACCCCTTCAAGGCCTTCGTAGTTAAACTAAAAAGGCAACGTTTGTTTTGCAAGTTTAATTCAGATTTTGTGTAGAGCTTAACAAGTTGTCTTTCAAAAACTTCAATGACAACTTTAAATATATATGCTTCAATACCTACATACAATATATATTTTTACTTTAAGGAATTTCAGGCCAGTTTAATAAGTAATATTCCAATAAACTACATTGCACTCGGCACTTTAAATATTATTTATACATACAAGTGCTGTACTTGAAGAATCAACCACGCCACCCATATCGAGGTATGCAATATCATTTGGTTGAGTATATGGTTCATTCAGCAGGGTTGTACCAAAGGCAGAAAGTATTCCATTCCCAAGACTATTTGGTATCTCTGCCACCCAAGGTGGACGGGGGGTTATGTATTCACCCCTGTTTGTCTGTTTGTGAGCAGGATATCTCAAAATTTTATGGACGGATTTGGACAAAACTTTGTGGACAGGTTGGGTGTGTGATAAGGACGACTTGATTCAATTTTGGTGAAGATACGAATCCAGATCCAGATACGAGAATTTTTTAAGTGCTTATTCACCATTGAGAGATCGGGCCAAAAATGATATATAGCACGATATCTCAAAAAGTTGTGGACGAGTTAAAACAGAACTAGGTGGACGAGTTGGGTATATGAGAAGAGCAAGCAGATTCGATTTTGTTTGAAGTCCGAATCCAGATGCAGCTTATCAGCGGACATAAAATGTAAACTGTTCAGCCTGGCAGAGGTACGAAGGTATTTTGTTTGCCCACTTCCTTGCCTGCCAAGCACATTTTCCATCACTTCTTTGATCTGAGTATTTATTTGCATTAAAATACAGATGTTGTGCCTTGGTCACAGTTTGTACGGCATGGGAGCTTTTCTTCTTCTTATTGATTTCGGCCTTGATGTGCATTTGGCCTGTGTTTGCATGTGTATTCATAGCTGTTGTTATTGACCAATAAGTCTTCATTGTCAATGTTCTTCCATGTTCAAATTTCACCAACAGGTAGAGAGCGTGGAGTGTGCAGGGCCACATTGAAATGGGTGTCTTTAGTTTGTGTGGCCCTCCGTTGTGATAGTCCTGCAGACAACTTGTTTCACCAATCAAATGGAATTAAAGCTTTTTCAACTTTCAAGATTCAGGTTTTAAGAATAGTTGTATACTGGAAAGGAAGAGCAGCAACAGCCAAACTTGTGGAGTTTGAAGAAGTACTCGTGGTTTAGGTTGAAAATACAGAGGCCGAGTCATTCACGAGAGGATTTATAAAAGAGTGCTGAATCGAGGGTTGAGGTGAAAAGTTATGGAATGTTGGGACAAGGTTGAATTTGAAGGTGAAGCATCTCCCAAAAATACTAAAGGAGGTATTTCAACTGTTTGTGTTTTGAATTACTGATACAATAACACATACTACTCATTCAGCCGCTCCACTTGATTCTCAAATTGTGTGACAATAGTCTCTCCTCCCCAATTCCTCCACATAGGTGAGCCTCATTCCGTGCACTTGCTGCATGGTGTGGTGACATTATGGAGGATCGGTGTAGCTGGGCACAGATGTTGTTTGAATGAGGTGTTGCTGCATCTCAGGCCAAAGTCCAGCCCATGTCTGATACTCATCAACTGATCTTGTACACATACCCTTGGTAGGGTTGTCTTTAAATTAACACAATGATGATCTTGATGCAGTCTGGCCCCAACACTTCCCTTTATTTTTAAATTTTACAAGTTTGGAGAGTTTACACCAACATCATTGTGTATATAACATCATGAGGCCTCTGTACCAAGAGTTTTCAGTGGGAGCCATTGCGGCATGAGCCATCATGTTGCATTGTGCTGCGGTCTTGTCCATGGTGCTGGGTCACACATGTTGCATTTCTCTCATACAAATCATAACCACACAAGCCGATCATATGCTGTGAAACGTCATTTTATTGACTACAGCGTCTGCTTTTATTCAACTACACAGCCGTCGCAAACGTGAAACACAGGTATAGGCTACAGAAGGGAGCAGGGGACATATTGGTTGCACACACAGTGAGGAAACCACCGCGAGAAATGGTCGCCGCCGCCTCCGGTCCACTTGTGGGTTCGCCCGTAGGTATTTTTACTTTTATTTTTTTGGAAATTATTTGTTCGCTTAGACCTGTGCATAAGGAACTAACAGCCAAAATAAGACCTCGCTTGAATTTGTCAGTGTTGTTTCCTCCCTTATGCAATAATTGTGTTCTGATGTCATTTCCGTTCCTTGGCGTAATTTCTGCTCGTTGAACTTGACAAATTTGGTGCCGAATAATCCGTGGAATGCAGAGGCTTGCATTTTCTGGGATTGATGGATTTTATACAAAAGCCCAATAGGTTGCATCACTAGTCGTTCTGCAAGTGGTTTGGCCCGCAGTGGAAGATCCAAGAGCACATAAACTGGCTCACGATTCCACAACCATATATGCATTAGTCGATTAATGTAAAATGATGATACATGCTAGACACCATTTACCACTCAACACGCTCAAACTTAAGGTTGTTGTTTATTTTTAAAGTACTTCATCGTGTTCCCCCTCAAATGGCCATAAACTGAGCCGCATGTACATGACCCAAACGCAACAGTATGCGAGAAATGTGGAATCGATCAAATGGTATTCCAAGGAATGTATAGCTGTGACAGCATTTGAGTGAACCTCAAAGCCACGTGGGTTGTTGTTCGACCTGTTTGAATCAAATGGATTTCCATGGCATATATATGATTCAATTTGGTCACATGCAAATCTTTATAGCATCCTATAGGTTGTAAAGATGTCATGTGAAAAACCAATGAGCTATACGTGCTCCAGTGGATCCAGGTTTGTTCTTGAAAACTTTCGAGATTGAGGGTTTTTAAGAAGAGAGCTGTGTGCCGATGAAGTCAAAATGAATGTCTGAAACGCTACACAATTCAAGAGTTGAAGAAAAGAGGTGGCCATAAGGTGAATTTGAATCTTTATATAGAACCACCTTTAGAGGCCATTTTTCCCCACAGAGCAGGGGTTGGCCTTTTTCGGGCACCATGGTCCCCTTATTGAAGCGATGTTTTATGGCCGGATGCCCTTCCTGCCACCAACCCCGTTAGTCGCTCCTTGCGACACACAGGGAATTGCCAGTAAACTGGTACTCGATTTGCCGACCTCGGAAGGATGAGAGGCTGAGTCAACCCCCCTGGCGTCAATTAGGCGATCGACCGGGATTCAAACCCAGGATCCTAGGATCCCAAGCCGGCACCCGAACCGCTAAGCCAACACCAGGCTGTCATTTGAATCTTTATATAAACCATGGAAATCCATCTGACTCGCTCTGGAGGAGATGGACTGGTAGTCCTCAATTGTCTTTTGTGGATCAGGTCGAGTTTCTGCCATGAAAAGTCTTGATATAGTTCATGGTGAAAATGATATCCTTTAATATAAAACGAAAACAAACATGTAGGTTTGACTCAGAAAATCATCGAACTTAAATTAATTATTCTGAATGGTTTGTAGAAAGCCTTTTATTTCATAATTTTATTAGTCGTATCCAAAGTGGGGAACTTCTCCTAATTGTTTTGCTCGATTTGGACGCCTTGACGGACAGACAATCCATAGTGATCAAAGTGTTACATCATGTTGGCGACAAAGTTTTACACTCGGGACCCTTTTAAAACGTGCAGTGTCTGCATAACCGTTATTTATAATCGATATAATTTATTCCCATGGTGCGAGATGTCTTAAACACGCTTTTTTCCCACACAAAAATGAACAAATTAAACGGATAAATCAATAAAAACCACGACCGCTGCACATCGGGACGGGTGCTGCTAATGCAAGGAATTGTACAAGACCATGCCTACGTCCACCTGTGAATGAATAAATAAAAACCCATCTGCGAGATAAGAGCGAAATCATAAAAGCTTATACAGGGTCACGTTAGCTGTTATCATTTTAAAATACAAAATTCACCATTGCGTTAAAGCATGCACGTATACTCTACATTCATGGCAAAGAATCGTAAGAAAGTTGTCACACATTATTTGGCATTTAAATAACTTTGATCAAAGTATAGTCAATCGCTGCTAGAATTAAGTGGCATTACATGCCGACAGATAAATTATAATAACTTAAAACGCTGACGTACAAAATAAAAAAAATATTTGACCAATCTTCACCTACAATGATCACGGGAATTGTGATAATAATTGAATTTGCAATTATGACGTTTCATTTGAGTGGAGTCGCAAACATTCATCAAACCCTCCTCTTTTTTTTGGATCATAATTTACGTACGATATGGAAGTGGTTAAATAGATTTCGAGGATAACATCCTGGAAAAGCATAGAGATTGAATGTTGGTGTTAGAAAAATAATTTTCAAACGTGAATAATAGAACCCAGAATCGATCAAACGAATCGATGTTGAAAAATATATGGTTGAACAAGGAGTTTGTAAACTTTTCTTGCCTTCCTTAGTCTTTCATCAGACTAAACATTCAACTGTTCCATAAGTGATCACACACACACATCCTTCAAAATCCTTCCCAGGGTGTGGACATGGAGTTAAAGCTTTGCGTCACATTTAAGTTACCAAACTATTTCATAAGTTAATAGCAATACTCACAAATCTATAACCGACAGGTTACCCTAAACATTAAATCTATGAGGTATTTCTCAGAGCAATAAAGCGAACAAAAGCTATCGGACAAAGACACGGCCTATGCTTCGCGTTCGCTCGTTGGTTGTCTTTATTTACTTATTTTTGGCTTTGGTATGCGATGTGAGAAAAAAAAAAAAGACTTTGGTATAGAGCAAGTTAATCTTCTTCTTCCTTTTTGCTTCCTTCCGCTGGCGTGCTCTCGCTGTCGGGACTACACACTCCCAAGCACCAGGCGCAGCGATGACGTAGTCTGTGTGACGCGATCCATCCGGTTGAGGAAATTCCGAATAGGACCTAGTCTGAGATGTCTCCAGAGACGTGAAAACTTTGGTTCAAGCAAGGCACTCGTCCTGTGGACTGAGCTCGTTGGAGGAAAGGTTGTTCCGGAGTCGGGGTCCAAGTCAGGTTGACGATAAGGTGGGATTGGGGGGGATGGGGTAACGGTGGGAGTCGATTGAAGGGGAAAAAAGGATGGGTTGGGGGGGGAAAGGGACTTTTGCATGGGTCGCAACACGCAGATTTGTCGAGGAGATTGGGTATCAGGTACACGGTATAAGGATAAGACAACGCGAGGATGCGGACGACAAAGACCGTGCCGAGAAAAAACATCTTTGGTATTCTTTGGTATCGATGGTGTGATTTTAAAAATCACGAATGGAAATTAAGTGAGGTAGAGTCTTTGGTTCTCACTATAAATATTACAGCTATCTTGCCCAACTGGAAGCAGCTATTTTGTACAAATACTTTGCTCAGAGCTTATCCAGAGACATAAAAACCAGGCATTCAGTGTTGGACAACTGATGACGAGCAAAAACGTGGAGGAAATAGCAGATTTCTTCGGTTTTGCGACTCATGCTGTAGGTAGAGAAATGACGTCTTCCAATGTCGGGTTTGGTGGCAAAAGCTGCAGCGATTAATCGTCGGAAGCAAGTTCCGAAAAAAAACTATCGCCGTATGTAATGGATTTATTACTCCAGGCGCTTCGTAGAACCTTCCGACTTCTTATTAAAAATCGCTCTTTTGTGCAGAAAGGCCTGTTCGACGAGATCTTTCAGTGGTCGAAAGTTGAACGATTGGGGGGAGTCGTAATGCTGAAGATTTGGTTGAATTCGCCAGGATGTTCAAACTTCTCCACGTTTAACTTTGCATTACAGAGAAACTCTGTGCGCTTCGTAAAGCTCCCATTTGTTTGTGAAAATAAATGTACAAAATAAATAAGAAGCCGATTTCAACAATATTTTAACTTGACGACACTGATTCACGTTATTTACGATTAAAATCGAGTATACAAGTCCCGTAGCGAAGAGAGATTCTCAAAACGAAGAATCGTTTCAACTTCTCATTTTGGTGTAGCATTAATTATTTGATGAGCCTGAGATCTCGAAGGTGGTTAAGGTGGAGGAAGGGGAGTCACCATCTTCTCCGCCGCCTCCTCTTCCTCCTCGACCACTCCCCGAAATGCCGGCCTCGGCACGGCTTTCAGCATGTGTGAACTCTTTGGGATTCATCTGTAACTTTCACCACATTCTCTGCTTCAAGCCAGGCTGAGGCTCTGAGCGCGTTTGGTCCTCCCCCATCCGATTCCCGAGCTCATTCGGGACCAGACGTGGGAGCAAAAAAGCACTCGACCTTCTCAATAGCCACAGGAAGAGACCGCAGGAGCGTTGCTGCTTCCGACAAAGGCTTCGCGATGCTTTTCCAGATCGTGTCTTTGGTTTCCAAGGTTTAAAAACAGAGGAACAATTTTTTTTGTTTGTTAGCATCATCCTAACGGCTGGGGTGTAAAGAGAGAAAGAGACGCTTGCACTATGACTATCTTCCTCTCTTTCCAAGACGAGGAATTCATGATCATACGGACATCATCACGATGCCGCTCATTCCTCAAGCTTTGGTGCACGCAGCTGCGGCAGGATTGGCAGAACAACCACCACCCTCGTCCAGCCACTTATCCAGACTGCGCCGACGGGCATTCATGAAAAAATTGCTCACCGTGTTGAGTTCCAAACCCAACTGCTGTGATATGGTGATCTGCATTTCTTTGGACGGTCGCTTGTTCTCCTTGAAAATGGCGTGCAATGTGCGTCGCTGCACGTCGGTGAAAACCAGCCGAGGTTTCTTTGGTGTATTGCTTTTTTCTTTTCCTTGCTCCTGTTCTTTGCGTTTGCAGGCTTTGGGTAGTTATGGGTGAGAAGAAAAAGAAACAAAGTTAACTCCTTCCAAGCAGCATTGTGACACAATGGGCATTTACAACAGAAGAGGGCCTTGTAAAGTTTTCCAGCAAATAAAACCTTCCTGAAGCCGATTCATTTTAACCGATTTGGTAATACCTTCATTACTGTATCAAAGTATTCCATTTCTTCTGTTTGTAAACTTCAAAAGTAAACTTGCTGAAGTGGATTTATTTAGTAAACTCGTTTCAAAGTAAAGTAAACTTTCTGGAGTATTTTTTTTAGTAAACTCAAAATAGATTTTTGTAAACATATTGCAAAGTAAACTAAACCTATTGGTGTATTTTTTTTGAAAACACGCAGGAGTATATATTTTTTGTAAAGTTATTTCAAAGTAAAGTACAGTATAGTTCCTGCAGTATCTTTCTTAATAAAGCCCTTTCATGTTCGATTAGAAAAAAGACTTTTATCTTTATAAATATTTTCAAAGCCCCCCCTCCCCTCCCCTCCACACATGCAAACATACCCAAAATCCACCCCAAGGAAATTATCTCTCCATGTTTGTTATCTTCTCCTTCTCTGCCCATCTTGTCTTCCGCTCCCTCTTTTTATATATTTTGTTTGTCTGGTTGATTTGTTTGTGAAATAAATGTTAGCTCTTTCACGAGCCTCGATTCTGTATACAAAAAAAATAATATATATATCTGTAAATTATATGGCTAAAAATTATGGGTGCGCCAAGCTCCAACTGATCTTGCAAATGTGCTGGGGATACCCAGGTTAAGGTCATGGGAACAAACAAAAAACGTACCCCCCCCCCCCCCCCTCACCCTCTCTATCCCCCTAGCCCACTTGTGATTTACACTTTTAAGTCTGAGTCGATCCAAACTAAATATTCCGGGAGTTCACAAGGTCAGGTCATGGGTACAACCAACTCCCCTCCCCCCCACTCCCACCCCCAAACAAGGTGCTGCACAGGGAGGAGGTGGGGGGGGGGGGGGGGGTAGGGGTTTTGGCACATGCTGTGCATTGAAACCATTGAAATCTTATGAATAATTTCATTTGCTTGTTTGTTTCTTAATTTGCTTGTTTGTTTCTTAATTTTCTCGTTTGTTTCTTAATCTTTCATGGCTGAAACCACCACCAGGAAAAGCTTACCAAGCAGTGCCCGGAACTCCCTCCCCTGAGCAGCACCGGGTAGCCACTGCTGGCCTGCTAGTACACTGTTTGTATATGTATATATATGTATATACAATATATATGTATAAACTTTTCCAACAACAGATAAACATGTGAATAGGTGAAGGAAAGAGGTTGTGTGGAGGAGGATGAGGTGGTGTACTGAAAAGTAAAAGGGGGTTAAATATCTAAGCTCAAAAACTGCTGATCAACTAGCTGATTAAAACTAAAATATTACATGTAGTTATAAGATGAACGATACGTTTCAATAAATCAGGAAGATTTTAAAAGTACAAGATTTAGCAATATCGCAGCAAATCTGACCATCGGTGCAACATTTGCATTATTTTTGGGGTTAGAGATTGAAGCACGATTGGGCCTTTTATTCCTCCCACATAAACTATTATTAATAACAATGGAGGTGCATACTCATGAAAGACCTTCGGGGATATTTTCAAGTCGAAAAACGTTTCTTATAGTGACAAATCATGGACAGATCATGACTCCGTTGCAGCATACTCGACTGTTAATGACAGGAATCTTGGAATTTGTTCAGGATGCAAGTGATACCTTTCCTACTCTTCGCAAAGGATATCATGCGATATTTAATGTTCACCAGCAATCAGTGATAGCAGATGAGTCTCCAGCTTCAGTGGGGCCCGACCCATCAGTCGGAATCCAGATCCGACCCATCGGTGGGATACAGAACATAAATGCTGTTCGGGCTGGTGGAGGCATGTGCTCTACCGAGTGCCGTTCCAGTCATATATTGGTTTCCCTACCGGGTTAGTTTTGTCCTTGGTACATGGAGGAGCATTAACAGTTTAATTTTACAATTACGTTAAAAATAAAATCTTTCCACTAAAAATCTGATATCTTTACTCTCAGAATACTGACCTAACAACGGTCGTGCAAAAGTTAATGCAATAAAATCATAGAAAACAACTGAGCAATACTCTCAGATACTGATTGATATTTGCTGCATTGTACAAGTTTATACATCTTTATATTACATCCTTTTCTACTAATACTTCTCATAACAATCAGGTTTTCAAAATGCTAATTGTCCCCCGTCGCACCGCGGAGCGAAAGGGGGACTATGGTTCCCCCCCCCTACCCCCCCCCCCCCCCCCCGTGTGTGCGTCCGTCCGTGAGTGCGTAAGCGAAGGACCGAATTCTAATCTGGTGTGTGGGTGAAACTAGGCATAAGGGAGAACGCTATTGAAAATTGGGTCGCCACGTCAAACGCCAAGATGGCCGCCACCATATATATATGTCTGAACCTTGTGAGCGAAATATCTTGAAGAATAAACGAACTACTAACTTCTAATCTGGTGTGTGGGTGTATCTAGGCATAAGGAAGAACGCTATTGAAAATTGGGTCGCTACGTCAAAATCGAAGATGGCCACCACCATATATATGTCTGAACCTTGTGAGCGAAATATCTTGAAGAATAAACGAACTACTAACTTCTAATCTGGTGTGTGGGTGTATCTCGGCATAAGGAAGAACGCTATTGAAAATTGGGTCGCCACGTCAAAATCAAAGATGGCCGCCTTGCGTCTTCCACTTTGTCAACTCGCATCACTTCACCGACGGGAGACCTCGGCGTAACGCTTGTTTTAACTTTCAAATCGTTTTGTTTATAAATTTTCATTATTTTCCTCATTATGCTAACGTATAAGAAATAGTGATGCTGAGATGCGCTTTGTCAATAGTGTACACCATGAAGTGCCTTGCTGGTGTTTTATATTGTACATGAAATAACATTTTAAAAATATTGTCTTCCCTAACCCAAGCTTTCCTCTCCCCAATTCTCTCCCCTCCTTAAGCCTCCCGTTCTATAATCCAGCAGGAGGCGCTGGTATTCCATCCCAATGATGCTTCTGAAAGGCGGCAGTACCTTCGTAAACAGACGTTACATCCCGGTCTTTAATGTAGGAATCTAGAAATGAGAAAGGAGACAACAGGAATCGGAAAAAGTGTTCCGTAAGTCTCGACAGCAATTCATAACAAGGCAAACAATCCGTTCTGTACAATCACGATAATCTGATTAGTCGCTCACAAACCGCACATTTGTGGTCCCACATTAATGCGATGAACATACATGTTACAACCATTGCAGAAAAGCAATTTCCTTGTAAAACCACCATTGTCGTATTGGAAACGAGAAGATTTGCCTTCCAATGGTTTAATATCGTCACAACAGTCAACTTTACTCTTTAATAAAGGCAGATCGCATGTTCAGTTATCATGCATGATCGATGCCATACAAACGAGTTGGTTCAAATGTAGTCTGGACAAGTTTATATATGAGTATTAACATTGGATACAACCTTGACGGACAATATTCACCACACTGCGCAGCCACACGTCTGTACATTTCAACAGACTTGGTGTTTTAATTTTTATTTTTAATAATTAAAAATATATACTGTATATCCTATTTACCAGAAATTTCCTAACGATTCATTATTCCACCCTCTTTGTTACAATCAGTCATTTTGCCGCCATCTTGATTTTTAGCACTCGCCTAAAAGTATGAAGTAGGTGTTTATGGGTATTAGTACGGCAAATAGGTGAAATATTTGGGAGAATTGTGACGTTGATGATCCAAGCACGAGAGTTGGCACACAGTTAGAGTATGCCCGAAGGAAGATATTTGGCTATAGGGCCATCGCAGATTTATCCTGTGACAACAATGGCGGCCATTTTTCAAAAAAGGACAAATCTGCGATGGCCCTGTAGCCAAATATCTTTCTTAGGGCATACTCTGACTGTGTGCCAAATGCCATGTTGTATCATCAAAGGCACAATTCCTGCACCTATCTGCCATACTATATTGGTTACCAACACTATTCAAAGACAAACGAGAGTGAACTCGATGGTGTGCCATTGCAAATCCCCACGCTTCCCACCTAAAGCAAAGTTGAAAGATGGCAAAAAGTTCCACCAGGAATGACCTTAGAGTTTTTTAAATCTTCTGTTTTGACCCCTGTGTCCCTACCCCTTGGGGCATAAACCTGTGACGGAGGGGCGGAGGAGAATTCAAATCCAAAAATTTGCTACATATTACTCTGCTTGTGCCTGGATATAAAGGCCTGGACCTGTTCTCTCTGCGTGTGCCTGCATGACGCTCTCTGCTGGATAGAAAGGCCTTGGACTTTGTTCTCTCTGCACGTGCCTGCCGGATCCACTCTGCACGTGGCCATCAGACTTTCTGCACGAGGCCACCACGTACTCTTACTCGGCACGAGATCACGACGTGCTCTCTCTCCACGTGTACTGGCTCTTACCTGCACGGTTCCCGACGCAATCACTCTGCCGAGTTCCAGCCGCTTTTTGCCTGCTCGTGTTCGTGCTGGGGTTGGCCATCTTGCCGGCATGGTGCTCGTTGATGACGACAGGACGAGGTCGTTGCATTGGACACAACAAGGTCCTGGTAACATCGTAACCATTTTGCTAACAGGATTTCAACGTTAGTTTCCCCGCCCCCTTCCCCGTGTATGTGTGCTGGGCGTCCTTGTTGTGTTTATTTGTTGTAATCGTCATAAGGCATAGAATAAGCTAAGTCTCTCCCTCTTGTCCCTTTTTCTTTCCTATTGTTAAGTTGCACTGTAAATACTTGCAAATAAATCCAGTCGTTAAACGTTCCCTTTCCCTCTGTCCGTGAATGTCCTTTCTTCCATTGGTCCACCATTGCTGGCACCCAGAGTAGCGATTGGCCGTAACAAAATTAGCATCAGCCCGGCGGGTACCAACGGTTGCTCGGCCATCTAAATTTCCATCCATGAACAAAAGTGGTACACCTCCAGAGACAGGTACGTTCCCGATTGGAACCGTCACGTGGTACAGGTAAGAGGTGTCAGACGATTGGACCCTGCTATCGCGCGACAGACCAATTGGCGTTTGTCGTATAGATGCTGGTTCGCAACCTGCTGAAGTACGAAGTTATTCGTGCGCGGTAGCCTCAGCTCCGGTAAGTTCGGGAGGGAACGGAGGCCAACCCCCTCACAGTAGACCCCAACCCCATGACTGTAACAATATATATATATATATATATATATATACATACATATATATATATATATATATATATATATATATATATATATATATATACATACAGTGCTTATCAAAAAATGGTAATCCGAATTCAAGGGGTTAATATGCAAAGGTTATTTATTTTGACAATTTACATGTGGTTTACTAATTAAGAGGAGATCCTCAGCTTTCCATTGATACCTTCCATGCATCATTGCTGTCACACATGACCGAGTACATGTTCATTGAAAATGACAAGTTCAAATCACATTTTTACAAGTTTGGCTAATCGATGCAAGTCAGGATAATTGGTGCAAAATGAACGTCAGATGTGAACTTTTCTCAGGAATGATTGGCCTTTATGCACCCACACCTTCAACAAGTCCACCTCCCCTTTCAACACAAAGCTCACAGCGGCAGAGCATGCCCTGAACTGCTCGTCTCACCATAGCCGGGTCATTGCGCAAAGCATCCACTTCATGTCGAATACGGCCCTGCAATTCGTCAAGATCACGGGGAGGAGTTATGAACACCTTGTTCTTTAAATGTCCCCAAAGGAAATAATCACATGGTGTGAGGTCAGGTGAGCTTGGTGGCCATTCCACTGCATGGTTGAGGGTGATGACTCAGTCTCCAAAGAGTTCCCTCAGTCGATCTCGGACAGCGATTAAACGATGTGCTGGGGCGCCGTCTTGGGCCCACCAGAGATATCTGAAGACACCACGAACTTGTCACTCAAAATTCTCCTCCAGCTGCGGTAAAACTTCATCATTGATTATCTGCAGATACCTGTTACCATTGGCATTCCTTTGAAAGAAAAATGGTCCGATCACCTGACCACTTCCACAAAGTCCCAACCAAACAGTCCACTTTTGTTGATTCATGTTGGTGTCAAAATGAAATTCCGGGGGTGGTCCTGTCAGTGCATATTCAAGAACATGATGTGTATTGACCTTGCCGTCCATGGTGAAAGCAGCTTCGTCACCGATAACGAGATACCACAGGAAATTGACATCTGCTTCGCAACGTGCTGTCAACCATCTGGCAAGCACCAGCCTCCTGGCAAAATCCCCTGGCGTAAGTTGATGCCGGATGTGAATCCGATATGGATGTTGGTGGAGGTCCAGTCTTGTGATTTGGTTGAATGTTGCCGAAGGCAATCCCGTCCCATTTCATCTTGCGCTGGTATGCCTAGGATGCTCCAAAACTTGCTGCCTTACTGCTGCAATGTTCATTTCCGATCGCCCAGTGCGCCTCCTACCAGAATTCTCCTTGTTGCGGTTGAGGCTAGTGCCATGCTCTTGGTATTTTCTATCATTCGCCCAGATGGTTTGGACTGCTGGAGGCTCCCGTTCTGGGAAACGTTCCCTGAACGCATCACGAGTTCGCTGCAAACTTCCAGTTTGGTGAAATGTTGTAACCACGAAGGTCCGCTGTTCAGTCGTAAGTTGAACCATCTTTTCAATGACTCAGACTGTCTCTAAACCCATACACTGTAGGCCCATCTTAAATACCCATCTTAAACAAAGGATGACGCAACCGACGATTACCAGACCAGCTTAACAATTTTACATAATCAACTTGGCAGTCGACAAGTAATGCGTCCATTTAAAACTGTCTTGCACCGATTAGCCAAACTTTGAAAAATGCGATTTGAACTTGTCATTTTCAATGAACATGTATTCGGTCATGTGTGACAGGTCTGTGTGACAACGTTTCAGCCTGACATTGTCATCTGGTCAGGTGCAACAAGACAGGTCATCTTCGGGGAATTGTCTGTACCTTGGGAAGAGAACATGGAGGTGGTGCACGAGAGGAAGAGAGGAAAGTACAGTGACCTGGAGGCAGAGTGTTGGGAGAAGGGTTGGCAAGTTTCTTGTCAGCCATTTGAGGTGGGGTGTAGAGGGTATATTGGCAATTCCTTTTTCTGCATTTCTTGCTCGGCTTTGAGTGTGTGGTAGAGAAAGAAGGAGGATGTGTGACAAGGTGGCCCAGGTTGACTTGAAAGGCTCACTTTGGATATGGAGGAAGTTTATGGAGGCATGTCGAACGGTGTAGGTTGAGGTTGTGGGTGGTGGTTCATTTCAGCCTAAAGGGGTAGTGACTGAGCGCGGAAGAGAAATGAGAAATGAGGTGTGTGTGTGTGTGTGTGTGTGTGTGTGTGTGTGTGTGTGTGTGTGTGTGTGTGTGTGTGTGTGTGTGTGTGTGTGTGTGTTGCAGGAGCGGGTGTGGTTTTGCATGAATGTGTTTCTGTTTGAGTGGTGCGGGTGCAGGACTGGAACAGTGGTGAGTTTGAGGTGAAGGTGGGAGTGCATCAGGGGTCGGTACTAAGTCCACTACTATTTGTAGCTGTGATGGAGGTGCTGGCTCAGAACGTAAAGGAGGGTTTACCGTGGGAGTTGTTGTATGCAGATGATCTGGTGTTGATTGCGGAAAGTATGGATGGACTGAAGGAAAAGATGAACAAGTGGAAGGAATGTATGGAGACAAAAGGTCTGAAGGTGAATATCGGAAAGACGAAGGTGATGGCAAGTGGTAAAGCATGTGGTGAGGTGGAAAGAACTGGGAAGTGGCCGTGTGCTGTGTGCAGGAAGGGTGTCGGAGTGAACTCCATTCAATGTACAATGTGTGCTGAGTGGGTTCATCAAAAATGTAGTGGTCTGAGAGGGTCATTTACCAGTGTGGCAGCTTTTTTTTTTTTTTTTTTTTTTTTTTTTTGTATACAAGATCGAGGCTCGTGAAAGAGCGAACATTAATCACACAGAAAGACAAACCGACACATAAAACATATAACATAGGGAGCGGTAGACAAGATGGGGAGAGAGGTGGAAGGACACAAACACAACATTTGAGAGCAGGGACCGAGAGACATGGAGACATCGAGAGATCTGAGAGAGGGCGCGGGCTTTGGGGGGGGGGGGGGGGGGGCGTGGGAAGGGGGCGGTGGGAGAGGTATAAAACATGGACACTGCCAGGACTTCCAGGAAAGAAGTTGGAATTTCAAACAAGGTGGATCTGGGGTGAATTAGCGGGGGTAGAAAAGATCAAGGTTTTGGATGGGGGAAGATAAGAGATGGTGGTGAACAGCTGTTTTAAAGACCTGGAGGGAGGAGTGGGATTGAAGGGAGTGAGGGAGTTTGTTCCAGAGGCGGGAGAAAAGAGGAATGAAAGAGTGAAGGTGAGCAGAGAGCCGAGATTTCGGCAGTTTAACCATCAGAGGGTTGCTGGCAGATCTTGTGCGACCTGTAGGAATATTTGGGGGACAGAGCACAGAGAGAGCTGGGGGTGCAAGGCCGGAGAGGAGTCGGTAGAAGACAGAAAGACCACCTACCTGCCTGCGGTGAGTGAGTGAAAGGCCCTCAGAGATAGCTTCATCGCGGGAGATTCCAATAATTCTGAAAGCTTTGGTTTCAACAGCGTGAAGCCGAGCTAGGTGTGAGGCAGGAGCACCGGCCCATAGGGGAGAACAGTATTCCATTGAGCTGCGGATGAAAGCCTTGTATGTGGTGAGGAGCTCAGGTGTGCCGAGGAAGGACTTCGCACGACGGAGGATGCCCAGTCAGCGACTGGCTTTGGAGGCCAGCTTGGACATGTGGTTTTCCCAAGAAAGATCATGGCAGATAGTGAGACCCAAAATCTTGAGCGACAGAACTTCTTGGAGAGGATTGTTGAGAAAGTAGATGGGAGGGTTGTCCAGTCGATCTTTTCGGAGAGACATAGTAAGAGTGTGAGATTTGTCAGGATTGAAAGACATGTTCCACTTGTTTGACCAGTCTGTGATTTTGTCCAGGTCTTCAGAGAGTGAGGAGGCAGCAGACTGCCGATCTGAGGGAAGAGGAATGGAGCGGCAGAGAGTGGAGTCATCAGCAAAGAGATAGAGAGGATTTTCGAGAGAGTCAGAGAGATCATTGATGAAGACCAGAAAAAGCACGGGGCCCAGAACACTGCCTTGGGGAACTCCAGCCTGAACAGGAAGAGGAGATGAGAGAAACCCATTCAGGGCCACACGTTGACGACGACTAGAGAGGAAGTCCGCCAGCCATGCGTGGAGATTTCCATGGATACCAAAGGAGGAGAGTTTGGTGAGCAGAGCGGGGTGCCAGACCGTGTCGAAGGCACATGATATGTCGAGGGAGACAGCTCTAATTTCCTGTTTGGCATTGAGGACCTCCATCCATTGTTGAGACAGCAGAAGCAGCATGTCCAGAGTAGAGTGACCTGGTCTGAAACCAAATTGATGATCAGAGATCAAGCCATTGGAGAAGAGGAAAGATTTCATATCCGAAGCAATGATGGATTCCATGACTTTGCTGATAATTGGGAGAAGGCTGATTGGTCTGTAGTTGCTAGGATCTGTTTTTGCACCTTTTTTGTGCAAAGCGGTGATGTTGGCTGATTTCCAAGCAGATGGCAGTTGACCTTGAGCAAAAGAGAGGGTGAAGAGAACAGAGAGAGGGTGAGATAGAGCAGCAGAGCAGTATTTTAGGACCCGTGGGCTGATGCCGTCGGGTCCAGTTGCTGAATCAGAGTCGAGGGTTGACAGAAACTTTTCCACCTTGTCAGGAGGAAAGGACACGGAGTCCAGGAGCAGCAGGGTACGACTGGGTATGGTGGGTACAGAGAGGGATGGGTTTGGGACACAAGATTTAGAGGCAAACACAGAGTTGAGGCATTCAGCTTTTTCACGTGCGGAGTCAGCTGTGTAGCCGTTTGAGGTAAGGGAGGGGATGGAGGGGGAACAAACACCAGAAACGGATTTGACCAGACGCCACCAGGATTTGGAAGAGGGAGACAGATAAGAGAGTTCGGTCTTGAGAACGGAGAGATATTGTTTCCTGGCTCTCCTGAGGGTGGACACACACTTGTTTCGGGCTTTGTGAAAGGAAATGAGATTTCCTTCCGTTGGATTTGCTTTCCAGGAGACGAAGGCAAGTTGTTTCTGGGCAACAGCCTCACCACAAGATTCCGTGTACCATGGACGGGAGGAAGGGTATGACAACTGAAGACGAGATGGGATAAATCTGTGCATGAGAGAGAGCAATTTACTTTGGAAGAATTCCCAGGATGAGTTGATGTCAGAGGTGGTAGAGATGGGAGACCAGTCCAGATGATTGATGGCTGCTTGAAGACCGTGCCAGTTGGCCTGAGTGAAATGCCAGACTCGTCGACGCTGAGCAGGCTCCCTGAGGATGGTCAGAGAGATGTCCACTTTAACAAGGACATGATCAGATGATCCGATCGGAGCAGAAGAAGAGCAGCAGACATTTTCAGGGAAGTTAGTCATAACCAAGTCCAGAAGAGAAGATGTTCCGTTGACTGAGATCCGGGTCGGGAAATTGACAGATTGTGTCAGTCCCAGTGAGTCGCAGAAGTCCTTTGCTGAGGAGCCATGGCTGGTGAGAGAGGTACCCACACCCAGCCAACTGGCATGATGACAGTTGAAATCACCACATATGAGGAAGAGAGAGTTGGGATGAGTAGATAGAAGTTGGTCCATATCATCAGACAGCGAGATGTAGATGGAGTCATCACTGTTTGGTGGACGGTACAACACACATATGAACAAGAGGTGGGAGCGAAGGGGAAGCCGTAGCCAGAGGTATTCCTGGGGGTGAGGTGGAGAGAGTGCAGTGCAGGGCGAGTGAGGAAGAGAGTTTTTGATAAAGATAGCAACCCCGCCTCCAGGACGAGGCTCAGGTCTATCATACCGGAGGAGGGAGTAGCCCGGGAGAGATACTATGGAATCAGAGACATCATAAAGGAGGAAAGTTTCTGTTAAGCAGATCACGTCTGGTTTGACAGAAGCAACCTGTATGGAGAGATCAGTTAAGTTTGAACGAAGGCCCCGGATGTTTGAGGTCCATACCGTTAATGAAGAGGAAGGGGGAGCATCAGATACAGAACAGGGGGGAGGAGGGGTAGGGTAAGATGTGGAAGAGGTGGAAGAGGTAGGGAGAGCTGTTGAAGGTGTGTCAGAGATTTCAGAATAGCTCGGAGAAAGGGAAGGATGGGGCGGACAAAAGGTTAGATGGTGATTGGGTGAGCCACAATGAGGTGTTATTTGAGGAGGGGGAAGAGCGAGGCAGAAGGTTGGGGGAGATGGAGGTGAGAGTTTGAAGGGGGAAGAAGCGGGGAGGACGCTTTGAGGAGGGGGAGTGAGAGGGGGGAAATTGAGAAGCAATGAGGGTGGGGAGATTTGAAGGGGAGGGGTGAGGGGGGAGTTTGGGAGGGAAGGGACAAGGGGAGGGATTTGAAAGGGATGGGATATGGGGGAGATTTGGAGGGGAGGGGTGAGGCAGGAGTCTAGGAGGGGAGGGGCGAGGGGGCGTCTTGGCGGGGAGGGGTGAGGGGGTAGTTTAGGAGGGAGGGGGCAAGGGGGGAGATTTGAAAGGGATGGGTGATGGGGAAGATTTGGAGGGGAGGGGTGATGGGGAAGATTTGGAGGGGAGGGGTTATGGGGAAGATTTGGAGGGGAGGGGTGAGATTGGATTTTTGAAAGTGTACGATTTATGGGAAACGAACATTTATTGCAAAATGAGTTTCTTGTGACCTTCGAGTTAAAAATACGTTTAAGGACACTGGATGGAGGATGGAGTGCAGGAGAGTTTAGGGAATGTAGAAAAAAGGCACTATAGGAGATGGATATTTTTTTTGGGATGAATTGATTTGGTGAGCAAGTCGAAAGCAGCCTTTTAAAGAAGAAGAAGAAAAAGGTGTTATAAAATATGACGGAATACATAACTTGAGGGGAAAGTGTAAACATTGAAGGTTAATGAGTGAAAAATATCTGGGGAAATGGGGGAGAAACACGTGGTCGAAGAACGAACGAACGAATAAGAATGAATAAACGAATGAGAACAGAGAAGGAAATGTTTTTTTTTTTTTTTTTTTTTTTTTTGTTTGAGTTGAGATTTACACAAGGAAGTAGGCTATGGGTGAAAAGCCTGGGAATACAGAGAACGAAAGTTATTGGATCACAAACGACGGACCGCTGAGAAAAACAAAGCCTCAAGGTTGTACAGTGCACACTGTACAAGGCCTCAAGACACGACACGAATTAACACGATTTTCAATACAGGTATGAAAGATTTGCACCGAAAAATCTTCGTCGGGACACAATATACGTACAACACCATAAATAAATACAGTTTTAACGAAAATACAAATGGGAACAATCACTTAACTTCGATTTCAAATCGTTCGCGACGCGGCAAAGGCCTTGCTCGCGACACGGCAAACAGACGATCAATTTATGAAAGATAAACACCGAGAAACAACCAAAGTTGCACACAATAACTTCACACACCGAAAGATAAATACAGTTTCGACAAAATACAATTGTGAACAGACTTAACTTCGAAAAACGTGGAGACCGTGTGGAGCTTCGAAAATCCCTGCCGCCGTCTCCAAGATCTCGCGAGATCTCGAGTCTGATCTCGCGAGCTACATTCAAATGTAAGGTGTGCACAGACGGAGCTGCAGATGGAGGAAATGTTGATTTGGATTTTGGAGACGGCGTGAAGCTGGAAGGTGTGAAAACATTTTGCTACCTCGGAGACATGCTGAATGGAAAAGGTAGATCAGACTCGGCAACGGTTGCTCGAGTGAGATGTGCATGGAAGAAGTTTCGAGAACTGAGTGGCGTGCTGATGAGGAGGGGAGTGTCGCTGAAGTTGAAGGGAAAGGTGTATGCTGCATGTGTGAGAAGTGTTATGATTTATGGGAGCGAGACATGGGTAATGAACGTAGAGCAGCAACGAAGGCTGGAAAGGGTGGAAATGCGAATGGTTCGATGGATGTGCGGAGTATCGTTGAGAGAGAGGAAGACAAATGATGAATTGCGAAAGATGATGGGAATATTGACTGTGATTGATGCTGTGAAGAGGAACAGGTTGAGATGGTTTGGTCATGTGTTGAGGAAGGATGAAAGTGACTGGTTGAGAAGAGTGATGGAAATTAATGTAGAAGGAAGTAGAGGACGGGGAAGCCCGAGAAAGACTTGGCTAAAGATGGTGGAAGAAGAAATGCGGGCAAGGAGCTTAACAAGGAGAGATGCAGAAAATAGGGCAAAATGGATAAGATTGTCATGGGGACCGCAAGGCTAACCCCCGCTCTAGCAGGGAAAATGGCCTTAAAATGCATGTTGTTGTGGTTGTTGTATGTTGCAAGGGTAGGTGGTCGGTTGTTTTTTTTGTTTTGTTTTTGGTATGTGAGTGAGTGGATGAGGGGCTGTGGATTCTGAGAGGCGGTTTTGTTGTTGTAGTCTGTGTTCTCACTGACTGGGGTTGGGGGTATGTACGCATCCAGGTGGAGCTGCTGTATGTTGAGGCGTATGTGGCTTCGCTGACCGTATCAAGTTGGAAGGGCCGAAATGGGATGATGCTGAGGATCTCGACTGAGGACCCAGTCAGTGAGGCACACTTGTGACCAGGTGTGTTTTGAAATTATATAATATATATGTGTGTGTGTGTGTGTGTGTGTGTGTGTGTGTGTGTGTGTGTGTGTGTGTGTGTGTGTGTGTGTGTGTGTGTGTGTGTGTGTAGTATATGTGTATATATATAGTATATATATATATATATATATATATATTTGTATACAGAGTCGAGGCTCGTGAAAGAGCTAACATTTATCAAACAAACAAGCAAACAAAGTATATAAAAAGGGGAGCGGTCGACAAGATGGGGAGAGAAGGGGAGGAAGCACACAAACACAACATTTGAGAGCAGGGACATCGGGAGATGTGTGGGAGGGAGAGGGCCTGGGGGGAGGCAGGATAGGTAGAAAACGCAAGGACACCAAGGACTTCCAGGAAAGAAGACAAAAGTCACCTCAAAAAAGTGGATTTGGGGTGAAATTAGTGGGGGTAGAAAAGATCAAGGTTTTGGATTGGGGAAGATAAGAGATGGTGGTGAACAGCCGTTTTAAAGACCTGGAGGGAGGAGTGGGATTGAAGAGAGTGAGGGAGTTTGTTCCAGAGGTGGGAGAAAAGAGGACTGAAAGAGTGAAGGTGAGCAGAGAGTCTGGATTTTGGCAGTTTAACCATAAGAGGGTTGCAGGCAGATCTTGTGCGACCTGCAGGAATATTTGGGGGACAGAGCCCAGAGAGAGCTGGGGGAGCAAGGCCAGAGAGGAGTCGGTAGAAGACGGAAAGACCACCAACCTGCCTGCGGTGAGTAAGTGAAAGGCCCTCGGAGATAGCGTCATCGCGGGAGATTCCAATGATTTGAACGCTTTGGTTTCAACAGCGTGAAGACGAGCTAGGTGTGAGGCAGGAGCACCAGCCCAGAGGGGAGAGCAGTATTTCATTGAGCTGCGGATGAAAGCCTTGTATGTGGTGAGGAGCTCAGGTGTGCCAAGGAAGGACTTCGCACAACGGAGGTTGCCCAGTCGGCGACTGGCTTTGGAGGCCAGCTTGGAAATGTGGTTTTCCCAGGAAAGATCATGGCAGATAGTGAGACCCAAAAGCTTGAGTGACAGAACTTCTTGGAGAGGATTATTCAGAAAGTAGATGGGAGGGTTGTCCAGTCGGTCTTTTTGGAGAGACATCGTAAGAGTGTGAGATTTGTCAGGATTGAAAGACATGTTCCACTTGTTTGCCCAGTCTGTGATTTTGTCCAGGTCTGCAGAGAGTGAGGAGGCTGCAGACTGCTGATCTGAGGGATGAGGAATGGAGCAGCAGAGAGTGGAGTCATCAGCAAAGAGATAGAGAGGATTTTCAAGAGAGACAGAGAGATCATTGATGAAGACCAGAAAAAGTACAGGGCCCAGAACACTGCCTTGGGGAACTCCAGCCTGAACAGGAAGAGGAGATGAGAGAAACCCATTCAGGGCCACACGTTGACTACGACGAGAGAGGAAGTCCGCCAGCCATGCATGGAGATTTCCATGGATACCAAAGGAGGAGAGCTTGGCGAGCAGAGCGGGGTGCCAGACCGTATTGAAGGCACGTGATATGTCGAGGGAGACGGCTCTAATTTCCTGTTTGGCATTGAGGACCTCCATCCATTGTTGAGACAGCAGAAGCAGCATGTCCAGAGTAGAGTGACTTGGTCTGAAACCAAATTGATGATCGGAGATCAAGCCATTGGAGAAGAGGAAAGGTTTCATATCCGAAGCAATGATGGATTCCATGACTTTGCTGATAATTGGGAGAAGGCTGATTGGTCTGTAGTTGCTAGGATCTGTTTTTGCACATTTTTTGTGCAAAGCGGTGATGTTGGCTGATTTCCAAGCAGATGGCAGTTGACCTTGAGCAAAAGAGAGGGTGAAGAGAACAGAGAGAGGGAGTGAAAGAGCGGAAGAACAGCATTTTAGGACCTGTGGGCTGATGCCGTCAGGTCCAGTTGCAGAATCAGAGTCGAGAGTTGACAGAAACTTTTCCACCTTGTCAGGAGGAAAGGACACGGAGTCCAGGAGCAGCTGGGTACGACTGGGTACGGTGGGTTTAGAGGCAAACAAGATTTAGAGGCAAACACAGAGTTGAGACATTCAGCTTTTTCACGTGCGGAGTCAGCTGTGTAGCCGTTTGAGGTAAGGGAGGGGATGGAGGGGGAACAAACACCAGAAACAGATATATGTATGTGTGTTTATAGTATATGTATAAACGTATGTGTGTATAGTATATGTATGTGTGTGTGTGTATATAGTATGTGTGTGTGTGCGTGTATATATATATATATATTGTTGCGGATATGGGATTTGCATCCATCCATATCCGCTTGTAAATATTCCCCTATTTCCTCAATACTTCCCAACTCTCCCCAATCCCCCATTCCCTAGTCCCATTTTCTGTAAACAACACTCTGTAGACCCGACCTCCCCCTATTTCCCCCATTAAATGTCGCATCCAGGTCCACCGCATCTCATGTAAGACAACTATAGGACATCTTGCTAGTTATTCTTAGTCTATGTCAGTTAAGGATTCGTTTCCATTAATTCTGACCCTTCGTTGCACCAGAATGTGATTGTATGGCACCGTTAGGAAGTTTAGGACCTCCCAATACCTCCCCGCAGCTCTTCCTCACAGTTCTCTTCAACAACAACAACAACGAGCGCAGGGAGTGCCTGTCCTCAATCCGGCTTGGTTGGTAGGAGTGGTGGGAGGGCACCAGGCCTTCCCAACGAGCCGCCATCGGACATGTGCTCGACGGGGTTACCAAACAGGGTCTCCCTGTCGGCTCCTCATCAAGGGCGGAGCCCGGTAACCCCCGCACCCAATGGAAGCGGCGGACCGGCCCCAGTTGGGGCGGAACCAACCAGCCGAGGGCGTGTCACTCCCCGTGGAGCATGCGCAGTAGAGAGAGAGGTGACGTGAGATGCGCGCCGAGCTGAGAGAAAGCAAGACGTCCCCTCCGAGCGCTGTGAGACCTCCCTGCATCTTTGGACTGTGTTTATCCTGTCCCCGAGCCAAGGTGCACCTTGTGCCATCGACCTACCTGTCCATCCCTGCCATCAATCCCTGTGTAAGTCTACCTTGTCCGTTTGTCCGTGGTCTGTCTGGGATAAGATAAGACTGTATTTAAGTGCCCATCTCTTCTGTGTCTTTACCTCACTCTGCCTTGTAATCTACCCCCTTTTCTCCACCACTGTAATTATACCCTCCTCCGGAGGTCTTGAGAACTGTACTGCGTCATTTCATCTTTCCCAGTCGTCGTGTCCTTTCTATCATTGATTTGGCATAGCGCGATTTGGCCAACGTCTGGGTGAATCGGGTGAGTCGGGAAGAAAGGGGGAACAAATGTTCGGCCGCGGTTACCTCCGCTCGGTAAATAACATCCAAGCCGCGGTCCGTAACAATATATATATATTGTTGCGGATATGAGGACTGTATTTTTTTGATTGTGTTGTATTGTGGTAAATTGGTGATGAATATTGCTTGAGTCTGCGCCTCCTGCCTCCGGAGCTGTGTAAAGGTCAAAAGGGCGTCCCATAATTAGTCCACAAGCATACACGTCAGCCAATCATAGAATACCCCTGTTCGATAGTTATATCTTATTCTGTGTTTTAGGGTAAGGCTGTGTCTCCCATTAATAGAAGTACTCCATTGCACCAAGTGAAAGAGATAGATTCCCTTCATTCCCATTCCCAAAAACCTCCATTCCCCCTTTCGTCGATTGGAAACTACCTCCGCTCCAACAATTGCCGCCATTGACCACGAGGCAGGGTTGGGGAAGAAAGGCGGGTCCCCACCTCGTCATAGAGGGGAGGAGTGAGTCAGCCCCACTCAACCTACCACGAACAAGGGGTTGGACTTGGAGAGGGTGTGGAAAGAAAGATCGAGGAGGTTCACGGAGGTTGAGGGGTGGGGCCTATATAACCCGCAGGCAGGGCGTTCCCAAGAGAGACAAGGGAGATGAGCTTTGACGACAGAGAGACGAGAAGAAGTCCAGGGTTGAACTGCAGCTCGAGCCACCGAAACTGCCTTCACTGCAGCTCGAGCCACCGAAACTGCACTTGCTGCGGCTCGAGCCACTGAAACTGCATTTGCTGCAGCCACAGCAGCGTGAGGCCTGGACGGCAGTTTGGAGCAGGGCCGCGAAGGAGTGGGGGCTGCCCACGAGTCGATCAGCTGCAGAACTAGTTGGACCTCCCTATCCCGCCAGCCATCCACCAGCCACCCACCTGCCATCCCTATCATCATTCCCCGTGTAAGTGTGCTCGTAGTCTGTCTTTTGTCTTGTCCCTGGGTAGTAACAATAAGTCTGTATAAGCTAGTATTTTCACTATGTCACCTGCGTCTCATGTGCTTGTAAATAAACGTGACTGCTGTCTTTTTGCTTATGTGTGTGAATAGTAAATAAATTTAGTAGTATTTCCAAACCTTTCTTTGCCTTCGTTTTCCTCTTTGCATTCGGTCGCTTTAGAGTTTTCCCGATTGAATAGCGGTGGCGCGATCCGGCCAAAGTTTGGGGCAAATCGGGTATTAGTCGGGGAATAACTGTTCGGTCGCGGTAATACCAACCGCTCGGTAAATAACATCTTTAACCGCGTCCGTAACAATATATATCACGTGAAAAAGTAAGGACACCCCATGTAAAGTTTAGACTTTTTCAACATATTTCAACATACAGCTATTTGATCTTCATTTCAACAATATTGATAGATAAAGGTGATATAATATAACAAATGTCATGAAACATTTACATTTTGTAGTCCATTGTATAATTTAAATGAACATAAATGCAAATTTTTCATGTGGAAAAAGTAAGTACACCCCTACATTTATCACTACTTCAAATACCTAAAATTAGAATCAGGTGGACCAGCTCAGGTGAAAATGATTCGAACATCGTTAGAGAGGATCTTGGAGGAACCTGTCTTATTTAAACCTCAGACATTTAGTTTGGTTTGCTCTTTGTTGTTGAAGTGTGCGGCGTCACCATGCCGAGATCAAAAGAGCTCTCTGACGCCTTCAGAAAAAAGGTTATAGATGCCTACGAGTCTGGGAAGGTATCTAAAAAGATCTCCAAACAATTTGAAATCAATCATTCGACTGTCCGGAAGATCATCTACAATTGGAGAAGATTGCAAACAACTGCCAACTTGTTCAGGCCAGGCTGCCCCAGCAAGTTCAGCCTCAGAGCAGACCGCAAGATGCTGAAAGAAGTCTCTAAGAACCCCAGAATGTCATCACGGGACCAACAGGTGGCTCTTACCACTGTTGTCAAATTGCACGAGTCTACCATTAGAAGGAGGCTGCACAAATTTGATCTCCATGGGAGATGTGCCAGGAGGAAACCTTTGCTGTCCAGAAAGAACATCGGGGCAAGACTAAAGTTTGCCAATAAACACCTCGGCAAAGAGCAGCACTTCTGGAACAATGTGCTCTGGACAGATGAGTCAAAGGTAGAGCTATTTGGCCACAGTACCAGAGGACATGTTTGGCGAAAACCAAAGACAGCATTTGACCACAAGAACCTCATACCAACTGTAAAGCATGGTGGTGGAGATATTATGGTTTGGGGCAGCTTTGCTGCATCAGGGCCTGGGCAGCTCACCATCATACAATCCACTATGAATTCTTTATTGTACCAGAGGGTGCTTGAGGATAATGTGAGGCCATCTGTCGGAGAAGTTGAAGCTCAACCGAAGGTGGACCTTGCAACATGACAATGACCCTAAACATACCAGTAAATCCACCAAGGAATGGCTGAAAAGAAAGAAATGTGCTCTGTCCTCCAAATATTCCTACAGGTCGCACAAGATCTGCCAGCCACCCTCTGATGGTTAAACTGCCGAAATCTCAGCTCTCTGCTCACCTTCACTCTTTCATTCCTCTTTTCTCCCGCCTCTGGAACAAACTCCCACACTCACTTCAATCACACTCCTCCCTCCAGGTCTTCAAAACAGCTGTTCACCACCATCTCTTATCTTCCCCCATCCAAAACCTTGATCTTTTCTACCCCCACTAATTCACCCCAGATCCACCTTGTTTGAAATTCCAACTTCTTTCCTGGAAGTCTTGGCAGTGTCCATATGTTTTATACCTCTCCCACCCCCCCCCCCCCCCCTTCCCATGCCTCCCCCCAAAGCCCTCTCCCTCCCACAGTTCTCTCGATGTCTCCATGTCTCTCGGTCCCTGCTCTCAAATGTTGTGTTTGTGTCCTTCCCCCTCTCTCCCCATCTTGTCTACCGCTCCCGATGTTATTTGTTTTGTGTGTCTGTTTGTCTTTCTGTGTGATTAATGTTCGCTCTTTCACGAGCCTCGATCTTGTATACAAAAAAAAAAAAAAAAAAAAAAAAATGGAGGGTTCTGGAATGGCCAAGTCAAAGCCCGGATCTAAATCCCATCGAGATGTTGTGGGGGGATTGGAAACGAACTGTGCATGCAACAAACCCCTCAAACATCGCACAGCTGAAAGAATTCTGCATGGAGGAGTGGGCAAAAATTTCTCCCAGTCGATGTCAGAGACTGGTAGACAGTTATAAGAAATGCCTACTTGAGGTTGTTTCTGCCAAAGCGGGCAATACCACCTATTAGAGCCAAGGGTGTACTTACTTTTTCCACCTGCGAAATTTGCATTTTTGTTTATTCAAATTATACAATGGTCTACAAAATGTAAATGTTTCATGATATTTGTTATATTATATCACCTTTATCTATCAATATTGTTGAAATGAAGATCAAATAGCTGTATGTTGAAATATGTTGAAAAAGTCAAAACTTTACATGGGGTGTACTTACTTTTTCACGTGACTGTCTGTATGTGTATATATATATATATATATATATATATATATATATATATATATATATATATACATATATATATATATATATATATATATATATATATATATATATATATATATATATACATATATATATATGTATATATATATATATGTATATATATATATATATATATATATTGTTGCGGTTTTGTGAATAAAGGATGACCCCCTCCCCTCGTAGGTAGTTGCACCACAACATGTAGCCTTGCTTTCGTTCAGTTATTTCTTAGTAAATGTAAGTGTAATCTCCATTCCTGTGTTAGTTTGCGTTGAGCAGGCCAGTGAGTTAGGTGTTATTTTGGCTCGAATGCCATGTGCTCGGCCTGGAACAAGTCTGGCAAGGCCGAAGGGAGGAGCTGCAGGGGAGTGGCCGGTAGGCGGCGAGCAGCCAATCGGAGCTCAAGGGGAGTGGCTCACAACGGCAGCGAGAGGAGGGGCTTGGAACATTCGGGTAAGGCTGGAGAGGGGCCATATAAGACCCTGCCCCGAGCCCCCCGCGTCAGAATCGGTGAGAGTCTCCCAGTCAGAGCTTTTGTCACAGCACGAGTGAAGTCCCTTGCTTGTTATAGCCCTCTGTACACGAACTCTCCGCATGCCCTGCGCTCTGCTGCTGCCTGTGAATAATGCGCTGTGTGAGGACGATCCATTCTGGGCCACCGACGCACTGTCTACCTGCCTGCGCTCCCAGCACACGTGCCGTGAACATCTGATTGCCACGCCTGGCGAGCTGTCCGGGAGTGAACGGCGCCAAGGCGCGTTTGGAGCGCGAACTGTCCTTCCTTCTTTTCCCTGCGTGAGTGAGTGGGCCCTTGTCCGGGGATAAGTTAAGACTGATTAAGCCTGCTCTGTGTCTCTTCGCCTTGTATAGTTGTAAATATACCTGTTCTTTCTTCCATTTGACCGTTCCCGTCATTTCCATCTATTGGCCTAGCACCGTATGAATAAAACCGCTTGAATCGGGTTCAATAAAAGTAACGGCACGAGTCACGTGATACGCAAACCGCTCGGGCGTATTCGATTAGCGTGGCTTGTGCGAGGTCCAGTCCCCATTTTTGTGGCAGCGTGGGTACCGAAGGTACGTGTGGAATCGACCCGATACCCTTCCGCACACTCGCTATGAGAGTGGCGGCTCGGCCTCGTGGACTCGAAGACCCGAGCGGGAAAAGGGGTTTAACCCCCCCCCCCCCCCCCCCCCTCTGTACGTCGACGGGCTTCGAGAGATCTGCAACAAATTGGTAGTCAGGATTGGGATTCGAGCCGGACACCAAGAAATTGGTGTCTGGGAGTGGGATAATTGGACCGAGAGTGCGCTTCACGCACTCAAAATTACGAGTGCACGGGATTTCGTGTAAAATCAAATTTATATTCGTACAATGGCTGGCCAGGACGGTCACATGCCGGTGGGAATAATAGATGAAGAAGAACTAATGGCCCAGGACCGGCAGGGATAGTTGGTAGTGGAGGAAGCAGATGAGGGTGTGGCAGTAGGGAAGGAAAATGGCGGCGCCTCGCACGTGGCGGCGGAAGCCGAGCCCGCGGTGCCAGCGGGTTTGGACATGCCGCTACTCGTGGTGCAAATGATGGCATACATAGACAAAATGGGTGGTCAAATGGCTAATCAAATGAAAGAATTGAGTGACAAATCCACCACAGAAATGAACAAAATGGGTGGTCAAATGAAAGAATTAGGGGACAAATCCACCCGGGAAATGGAAAAATGGAGGAAGGAATCCAGCTGTGACATGGAAAAGATGAGAGCAGCGTCAAAGGGGGATATGAAAAAGGCAGGGGAGGACATTGGGCGCAGGTTGAGCGGGAAGGTCGCGGTGGTACGCGATGAGGTGACTCGGTGCGGAGAACGCATGGGGAGCGAGCTTGAGCGAAGGACAGCCAAGTTGACCGGGGCTATGGGGGTAGCGACACGGGGTGTAGAGGGGCCGATGATCGTGGAGTTGGAAAAGGAAAATTTAGGGGCACCGACGATCATCGTGTTAGAAGAAATAATTGGGGCTAAAGAGACAGAAGAGAAAGAGAGTAAATCATGGGAGAAGGGCATGGAACATGCACAAAGTCTGTCTTTGCACCGTGATGCCGTGCTTGCTGATTCAATAAAAAGTTTGCAGGTGCTGGCGAAGAAGGAGGGGCCCGAGGTGAGTAAAAAATGGCGCGAATGTGTTTGGCGCGTATGGGTGCTCGGCGCGCTTGGGAGAGAGGCGAGACCCAGGCGTTCGCGGAAGGCCCATTGTGCGATGTACGAGAGAGTGTGTTACGAAGTACGAGAGAGAGTGTGCACCGGAGCATGAGGGAGAATGCACACCATAGTGTGTGGGAGGAGTGCACACTGGAGTGTGTGTGGGAGGAGTGTGCACCGGAGTGTGCGATGGCCGAGTGTGCACCGGAGTGTGCGAGGGCCGAGTGTGTAGAAGAAAGGTGTGCACAGGAGTGTGCGACACCTTAGTGTGTGAAAGGTGCGAGTGCGCCTGGGTGGTGTGCACCGTAATGTGCAATACCAGAGAGTGAGGAAGAATGCACACCGGAGTGTGTGCGGGAAGAGTGTGCACCGGAGTGTGCGAGAACTGAGTGTGTGAAAGAAGAGTGCACAACGGAGTGTGTGAAAGGCATGTGTGCACCTGGGTGTGCGATAATGGAGTGTGTGGGAGGCGCGTGGGTGCCTGGGTGTGCGAGTGTGGAGTGGGTCGCGCGTGGTGAGGACGCGGCTCAGGCATCGACACCGACCGGGGTAGCGCGTAGTGGGACTGGTAGCGTACGCGAGCCCCCGGTGAGTTGTGTGCTGCAGGGACCGGAGGGGATCGGTGCGGCGTCGGTCTCACAAGGACCGGCATGCACGATTCGCGCCTCCGGCCCCCGCACTGTATGGTTGGTGTCGTATGGCGGCAAGGCCGATCGGCCGGGTTCAAGGGGAGGTAGGAGTTTCCGAAGCCACGCACCTTGTCAGGTGAGGTGTGCTGATCGTGGCCGGCTGGGTCATCGTGCGTGGGACCGCGAGGCCCCGCGCAGGGATGGAGCCCACACCCATCAATCACTCCCCCCTTGGATCGAAAATGCCGGAAGGACACCCCATACAGGCGACCAACCACCCGCATGGATCGCTCGGCCCTTCGAGGTCGGGCTGTGACAAGATACATCCACATGGAGAGGCTCGTTGTTTAGAGGACTGGGGGAGTAGTGTACCCCACGTGTGGGAATGGTATTGACCATTCCTCACACGGGGGGGGGGGGGGGCATGACCATTAGCTTAGGGGGATGGCAGTGTTAGGCCCATGGAGGGGCCAGCAATGGTTGCCTCCATGGGGCACCGAAGCTAGCCGAGGGAGGGCTAGGATAATGATAGGGAATTAGAAGACAGTAGGGACTGAGAATTCAGTCATGACACCTGAACTATAGAGGGGACGTAGAGAGTTTAGGTGGATGATAAAGAAAAGGGTGTGCGTAATTTAAAGGGATGACGGGGAAGCACGAGTTTAGGGGAAATTAGGTAGATAGATGATGCTGTGTGAGTAAGGAATTGTGTGTGGAAAATAAATGGAATTGTGTAGAGGTGTGTGAGAAAAATGGTGTGCAAGATGCAAGATAAGAGGTGTGGAAAAGAAGGTGTGGAATGCTTGGTGTGGAATGCATGGTGCGAAGGATTGAATGGGGGGAAGTGGAACCCATTCACGAAAGCCCGGGGTGGGTAGTGTAAAGCCAGGTTGAGGGCATAGGTAAATTGCATGGATATTGACACCTGTGGTGCGGGTAGTGGAATGAAGTGCTTTGTAGGGTGAATGAGACTGTGGAATGGCTGGGCGTGTGGCTTAATTGGTGCGTATGGTTATTGGGGCACTCCGCCACTGGTAGTTTGTCGGCCAGGTGAGGCCGCAGGTAGGCTCTAGGAGCCGGTTAGGGTAGTTTGTGAGTGGGGCCCGAGGATCCCAGGAGAGGACCCGGGTTGCCCGATGCCAAGGTGGGCATAGAGGGGGTAAGAGCCAGGGAGGGCCTTGCCCGGTTAGGTAGTCGCAGGAGCAGGCAAGCTCGGGAGGCGGCTTCAGTGGCGGAGGTGCGCAGGTAGGTAGACCTGCTAGTGGAGCCACATGACCCAGCCCCAAAATTGTGCGAGGGCACAGTGAGAAAATTCGTGGGGTGAGACCCAAATTCGGAGGGCACCACAGTGTGGGCAATGGGAATTCGGGTTCTTAGAACCACATAATTTAAAGAGGCCGATTGGCAGGGTACGACCCGGAGTAGATAAAAGTGTAATGTTGTTAGTGTAGTTAGGATATGAGAAATCCCTTCGCACCATACACAGCCAGTCACTGAGGAGGACGAGCTTCACACCAGGGCTCTGTAAGCCGTTTGGGAGTTAGACGCATCATGAGGTAAGTAAGACATTGTTGTGTTCCATCCCTTCCTTCCTGGGAGGGAGTTGGGGATGGATTTGGCATAGAGGGGGATATGGGAGACAAGACGTAGAGACGGATTGTAAATACAAGGGGGGCTAGGGTAGTGTAGCCAACGGTGGGGGGTACGGACGGCTAGGGAGGAGTTTGCTCTGCTCGCGCTACCGCGTCCCTCGCATCGCACCAGGTATGGTGGTGCCTGGTCACCTTGTTTTTTGTGTGCCACTGTGTCCTTTCCATTTGCTTGTTGCACTTCGTCTTCCCTCCCCACCCCAGGACCATTTTGGAGGCCGAACTGTGCAGCACCATCGCACCTGTGCAGCCGAACTGTGCAGCACCTTGCTGCCATGTTCTTGTTACACCTGTGCAGCCGAACTGTGCAGCACATTGCTGCCAGTCCTTTTGCTGCACCCTTGCTACATCTGTGCAGCCGACCTGTGCAGCACTTTGCTGCCAAACTCACATTGCTGCAATCTTGTCACACTTTTGGACCACAAACCTTGTGGCCTCGCACATCTGCTGTGCAGCATCTTGCTGCAAAATCATCTTGCACCTTCGGACCACTTGTTGAGTGGCACTGATGCCACGCAGTTGGACCACATGAGAGTGGCCCTGCTGGCCATTGAAAAAGCATTGTTTGCTATTGTGTGCTAGTTGTGAAGATGGAAGCTTAGATGGCCCTGATGCTTCATATGGCCTGTATGCCGGTCAGGGCCAGCCGGTTTTGTTAGCCGCACACAGAAGACGCAAGATGCAAGATGCAAGATGCAAGCAGCATGTGCCATTTATGAGTGTGTTTTGTTTCTCTCCTCCAATTTTCTTCCAAAAGTACAGGTCCTGGGTCATAAAATTGTAAATAAAGTTAATTCTCTGCTTGTAAATATAAGAATGTGCCCACCGGCTATGTGTGTAGTTTGAAATTCCGGAAATACTTGGGTAGTTGTGGGTGTGAATCTGTTAGAGTAGCTGCTCAACGCAATAGGGGGGACATATCTAGTGTTAAAAATGTCGCACACATGGGTCAGAATAAATGCTAGGGGAATTACACCTATGTGTCACATTTAAAAGTAAGGTTAAATTTGCATGCCAGCCTCTACCGTTCGTTCCATTGTTGGGGTCGACTCGGGACGAGTCTGGTGAGAGAGGGGGGTAGTGTTGCGGTTTTGTGAATAAAGGATGACCCCCTCGTAGGTAGTTGCACCACAACATGTAGCCTCGCTTTAGTTCAGTTATTTCTTAGTAAATGTAAGCGTAGTCTCCTTTCCTGTGTTAGTTTGCGTTGAGCAGGCCAGTGAGTTAGGTGTTCTTTGGGGTCGAATGCCATGTGCTAGGCCTGGAACAAGACTGGCAAGGCCGAAGGGAGGAGATGCAGGGGAGTGGCCGGTAGGCGGCGAGCAGCTAATCGGAGCTCAAGGGGAGTGGTTCACAACGGCAGCGAGAGGAGGGGCTTGGAACATTCGGGTAAGGCTGGAGAGGGACCATATAAGACCCTGCCCCGAGCCCCCCGCGTCAGAATCGGTGAGAGTCTTCCAGTCAGAGCTTTTGTCACAGCACGAGTGAAGTCCCTTGTTTGTTATAGCCCTCTGTACATGAACTCTCCCGGTGCCCTGTGCTCTGCTGCTGCCTGTGAATAACGCGCTGTGTGAGGACGATCCATTCCGGGCCACCGACGCACGGTCTACCTGCCTGCGCTCCCAGCACACGTGCCGTGAACATCCGATTGCCATGCCCGGCGAGCTGTCCGGGAGTGAACGACGCCAAGGCGCGTTTGGAGCGCGAACTGTCCTTCCTTCTTTTCCCTGCGTGAGTGAGTGGGCCCTTGTCCGGGGATAAGTTTAGACTGATTAAGCCTGCTCTGTGTCTCTTCGCCTTGTATAGTTGTAAATAAACCTGCTCTTTCTTCCATTTGACCGTTCCCGTCATTTCCATCTATTGGCCTAGCACTGTACGAATAAAACCGCTCGAATCTGGTTCAATAAAAGTAACGGCATGAGTCACGTGATACGCAAACCGCTCGGGCGTATTCGATTAGCGTGGCTTGTGCGAGGTCCAGTCCCCGTTTTCGTGGCAGCGTGGGTACCGAAGGTACGTGTGGAATCGACCTGATACCCTTCCGCACGCTCGCTATGGGAGTGGCGGCTCGGCCTCGTGGACTCGAAGACCCGAGGGGGAAAAGGGGTTTAACCCCCCCTCTGTACGTCGACGGGCTTCGAGAGATCCGCAACAATATATATATATATATATATATATATATATATATATATATATATGTATGTATATATATATGTATACACTATACAGGGTGAGTCAAAAGTAGCACCCGATTTCTGTATATATATATATATATATATTTCTGTCAGTTGATTGTTTGTTTGACATTTGTATTACAGTGTACAAGAAGGTATAAATAAATGAATGACATGTTTATCTAACCATTTATTCGGGGGAAAATTATTACAGAAGTGTACCAAGCTGTTTTACTTGCAATTTTAAAAGTGCCCTCCCTCGTGATCGATGCACAATTGCAGCCGAGCAGGCACAGAGTGGCACACACGCTTGCATAGTTCGATATCAATTTCCTCAAACTTTGCAGTGATTTGAGCCTTCAATTCCTGAATGGTATGAGGCTTTTCACGACGAACAAGGTCTTTCATGAGCCCCTAAAGTAAGAAATCTGGAGGTGTAATGTCTGGGGAGCGTTATAAGGAGTCTTAAGCATTATAAGGAGCGTTATAAGTAAGAGTCTGGGGAGTGTAAGGTCTAAATGGTTGTTGGCTTAGTGGTTAAGTTGCTGGCTTGGGATCCTAGGATCCTGGGTTCGAATCCCAGTCGATCGCTAAATTAACACCAGGGGGGTTGACTCAGCCTGTCATCCATCCGAGGTCGGCAAATTGAGTACCAGCTTGCTGGGATGAATGATCCTGGTGTGTACCCCGGTTTAGAATACGTGCACCGTATCCCTGCGCATTGTAAGAGGCGACTAAGGGTTGGCCCCAGGAATGGCATCCGGCCATAAAAACATTACCTCAAACAGGGAACCATGATTGTCATGGGGCCCGCAAGGCTACCCCTGCTCTAGAGGGGAAAATGGCCTTAAAACGATCATTCATTCATTCATTCAAACATATATATATATATATATATATATATATATATATACAGTCACGTGAAAAAGTAAGTACACCCCATGTAAAGTTTTGACTTTTTCAACATATTTCAACATACAGCTATGTGATCTTCATTTCAACAATATTGATAGATAAAGGTGATATAATATAACAAATATCATGAAACATTTACATTTTGTAGTCCATTGTATAATTTAAATAAACATAAATGCAAATTTTGCATGTGGAAAAAGTAAGTACACCCCTACATTTATCACTACTTCAAATACCTAAAATTAGAATCAGGTGCACCAGCTCAGGTGCAAATGATTAGGACATTGTTAGAGAGGATCTTGGAGGAACCTGTCTTATTTAAACCTCAGACATTTAGTTTGGTTTGCTCTTTGTTGTTGAAGTGTGCGGCGTCACCATGCCTAGATCAAAAGAGCTCTCTGAGGTCTTCAGAAAGAAGGTTATAGATGCCTACGAGTCTGGGAAGGGATTTAAAAAGATCTCCAAACAATTTGAAATCAATCATTCGACTGTCCGGAAGATCATCTACAAGTAGAGAAGATTCCAAACAACTGCCAACTTGTTCAGGCCAGGCCGCCCCAGCAAGTTCAGCCCGAGAGCAGACCGCAAGATGCTGAAAGAAGTCTCTAAGAACCCCAGAATGTCATCACGGGACCTACAGGTAGCACTTGCCACTGTTGATGTCAAAGTGCACGAGTCTACCATTAGAAAGAGGCTGCATAAATTTGATCTACATGGGAGGTGTGCCAGGAGGAAACCTTTGCTGCCCAGGAAGAACATCAGGGCAAGACTTATGTTTGCCAATGAACACCTAGGCAAAGACCAGCACTTCTGGAGCAATGTGCTCTGGACAGATGAGTCAAAGGTAGAGCTATTTGGCCACAGTACCAGAAGACATGTTTGGCGAAACCCAAAGACAGCATTTGACCACAAGAACCTCATACCAACTGTAAAGCATGGTGGTGTAAATATTATGGTTTGGGGCAGCTTTGCTGCATCAGGGCCTGGGCAGCTCACCATCATAGCATCCACTATGAATTCTTCATTGTACCAGAGGGTGCTTGAGGATAATGTGAGGCCATCTGATGGAAAGTTGAAGCTCAACCGAGGGTGGACCTTGCAACATGACATTGACTCTAAACATACCAGTAAATCCACCAAGGAATGGCTGAAAAGAAAGAAATGGAGGGTTCTGGAATGGCCAAGTCAAAGCCCGGATCTATATCCCATAGAGATGTGGGGGGATTTGAAACGAGCTGTGCATGCAAGAAACCCCTCAAACATCGCACAGCTGAAAGAATTCTGCATGTAGGAGTGGACAAAAGTTTCTCCCAGTCATTGTCAGAGACTGGTAGACAGTTATTAGAAACGCCTTCTTGAGGTTGTTTCTGCCAAAGGGGGCAATACTACCTATTAGAGCCAAGGGTGTACTTACTTTTTCCACATGCGAAATTTGCATTTATGTTTATTTAAATTATACAATGGACAACAAAATGTAAATGTTTCATGATATTTGTTATATTATATCACCTTTCTCTATCAATATTGTTGAAATGAAGATCAAATAGCTGTATGTTGAAATATGTTGAAAAAGTCAAAACTTTACATGGGGTGTACTTACTTTTTCATGTGACTGTATGTGTATACACAATATATATATATATATATATATATATTGTTGTGGATATGAGAATGTTGTTTTTTTTATTGTTGTGTAATGAATTGTGGTAAAATGTCACCCTCCTTCCGGCGTTGTATAAAGGTCAAAGGGCGTTCCCGTAGTTAATTCCATAAAGCATACACGAAGGACACCATATATCTTTGTTGACAGTTATTTCCTTATTATGTGTATTAGGGTAAGGCCTTGTCTTCCATTAACTTAATACTCCATTGCACTGAATTACATAAGATAGATCCCCTTTCAATTCCCTCAAAGCCTCCATTACCAACTGCACTCCCCTTTTTGCATCCTTTGCCGACTGAATTGGGCGGTTTGCTGCAATTGCCGCCATTGAACATGTGCTCGGGTCGGGGAAGAAAGGCGTGTCCCCACCTCGTCATAGAGGGGAGGAGTGAGTCAGCCCCACTCAACCAACCAAGAACAAGGGGTTGGACTTGGAGAGGGTGTGGAGAGAAACATCGAGGAGGTTCGCGAAGGTTCAGGGGCGTGGCATATATAACCCGCAGAAGACGCCCCCACCTCAGACGAGTCCTGGCAAAGCACGCGACGTCCCCACAGCGGTACGAGCAGACGATTGAGGCAGCAGATGAGTGAGGGAGCACAGATTGAGAAGTTCTGTGAAGGGAGGCACATGAGCAAGGAACACCAGTGGGGAGGATTGTTCATTCTGTTTGGCGCGAACGTCCTACGGGGAATGAGAATCGGCACGCTCTGCTCGCGATACCAACCAGCACTCTGAGAACAACCAGTGCGTGCACGCGAACATCGACGTGCCGCGGTCTTCGGATCTCCCTGTCACCCGTTCTGTGAACCAGAGTGCGAGGAGTCGGAGCTGTCACCTCCAGCCCTGCCGTTTGCACGAACCTGAACCTCCTCATCCCTCCAACGATTCCATCCTTCTTGTGTACGTGAGTTTGTTTTGTTTGTTCTGTCCCTGGGTTAATTAAGACTCCTATAGGTAAGCTAGGAATTTGCACTGTGTCCTTCTGGTCCGTCCCTCTTTCTATTTTATTTTATTATCTTTCCTCCTCCTTAGTTTCTTTGATTGTGTAAATAGTAATAAATTATATTCGTATTTCCACCCTCTTGCTTTGGTGTTCTTCTTCTTCACAACCTTCGCTTTTGTCTTTTCCCCATTGAAAAGCTGTGGCGTGATTTTGGCTAACGTTGCAGGAATCGGGTTAATCGGGGTAACTGTTCGGGCGCGGCGGCCACCCGCTCGGCCAATCAACATCCTAGCCGCGTCCGTAACAAGTGGTGTCAGGAGTGTCGGATTCGGACCTGAAGCGCTTAGCGCGCTCAAATTACGAGTGGCCCAAAAATTGTATTTTATAAAATCCTAAATTTGAAAGTCGCGCCATGGCTGGTCAAGGCGACGGGACGCCGGTGGGAGAGATAGACGGGGTAGAATCGACCCAGGACCTCGGGGAAATGTATGTGGAGGAAAGGGAGGAGGAGAACAATGGCAATGTGGTTGAGGGGGTTTCAGGCGCGCAAAATGGTGCCCTCGCGCACAAGGTTTCAGGCGCGCAAAATGGCGCCCTCGCGCACGATGTTTCAGGCACGCAAAATGGCGCCCTCGCGCACGAGGTTTCAGGCGCACAAAAAGGCGCCTCGCACGAGCGTGCGGTAGCCGCGCCCGCTGCACCAATGGGGGTAGTCCAAATGCAGGCCCTCATGGAGCAATTTATGACGCAAATGCAGGCGTCCCTCAACCTGCAGAGGGATGAGATGAGGGCTAATAGTCAGCAATTGGGGAACCAGATGGATGCTCAGGGTCAGCAATTGAGGAGCCAAATGAGGGACAAAGCAAGGGGTACCAGTGCCCAAATTGGGAAGATAGACAGCAAATTTGAGGAGTTAGACAATAATTTTAAGGGATTAGACAATAGATTTGAGGGTTTAGACAATAATTTTAAGGGATTAGACAATAGATTTGAGGGGTTAGACAATAATTTTAAGGGATTAGACAATAAATTTGAGGGGTTAGACAATGGGATAAAAGAGGTAAAGAATGGGTTAACGGGGCTAGAAGATAGGATGGAAGACAAATTGCGGGAAATAGGGGAGCAATCCGCCCGGGAAATCAAACGGATGGGGAACCAGATAGAGGAGGTGAAAATCGGGTTAGAAGGTAAATTGGATGCTCAGAGGGATGAATTGGGACAGATGAGGGTGGCATCCACAAAAGAGATGGAGGAGATGGAGGAGATGGGGGAGGAGATACGACGAGGTGTAAGCGAGGAGGTCTCGGGGGTACGCGAGGAGGTAAAGCAAGGTGAGAAGCATATGGAGAAAGAGGTGAGGAATAATACGGCTAGGTTACAGGGGGGCATAGAGGACCTGACGCAGGAGGTGGAACAGCTGACGGTGGGACAGACGGAGTTAGTGGAGCAGGTAGAAAGGAACACTGCGGTACTAGGAGGGTTAAAGTCGACACAAAAAGAACTAAAAAATGACTTGATAGCGACGAAGAGGGAATGTCAGATGGTACGGGAGGGACTGACAACGAGGTTGGACGAGGTGACAGAAGTGATGGAGACGAAGGACCGGGAGGTGAGGACGCACATAGAAACGGTCAAGGTAGCGTTAGAGGACGAAATTGAGGAGACGCACCGGGAAAAAAAAGAGGTGAAGCAAAAGCTAGAGGAAGTGGAAGAGGGGGTGAGTGAAATTAAGAAGAGACGGACGGAAACTAAGAGAGAAATACAGGAGGAGGTGATGGAATATGTACAAGGTCGGTGCTCAAATCGTGATGGTGTGCTCGCTGACCAAATAAAGAGTTTGCAGGTGGCGAAGGAGGTGCGGAGACGAGGTGCCGAGGTGAGTGGCGATATACGTGGAAATGTATATGATGTGAGGGGAGCTTCAGTCGGCTTGGGGGTTGCTTTGGATCCGGATGTTTGTGATGAGGCCGTTGGTAAAGTGTGCGACAGGTACGGTGTGCGAAAGAGGTATACGAGAATGTCCGACTCTGGGGTGTGTGAGGAAAAAGTGCGTGCCGAGGAGTGAGTGTGCTGTCGAGAGTGAGTTGGTCGTAGCGCGTGTGCGAGAAGGCACATGGAAGCGCGGAGTGGGGAGTGATACAGAGGATGTAACGAGAGAATGCACACCTGTACGGAGGGTGTAACGGGAGAATGTGCGCAAGAGGATGCGCGAGAAAGGTGTGTAACAGACGGGTGCATGAGGGAAGAGTGCGCTGTCAAGAGTAAGGGAGAATGCACTGTCAAGAGTAAGGGAGAATGCACACCTGTGGTGAGTGTTACAGAGGATGTAACGGGAGAGAGTGCCCAAGAGGATGCGCGAGAAAGGTGTGTAACGGACGGGTGCATGAGGGAAGAGTGCGCTGTCAAGAGTAAGGGAGAATGCAAACCTGTGGTGAGTGTTACAGAGGATGTAACGGGAGAGAGTGCCCAAGAGGATGCACGAGAAAGGTGTGTAACGGACGGGTGCATGAGGAAAGAGTGCGCTGTCAAAAGTAAGGGTGAGTGCGCGACCGAGTGTGGAGGTGAGAGTAGTGAGAGTGACACGGAGCGTGAGTTGGTTGTGGCAGGTGAGAGAGGATGTACACCTGGAATGGAAGGATGCACACCTGGAATGGTAGAGCGCGTATGGGAATGCACACTGGAATTGGTAGTGAGGCATGTGGTTGGGTGTGCAAGTGAGAGCACACCTGTGGTTGTCACAGAGGAGGGGGCGCGAAGAGGTGTATTGGTGAGGTGTGCGAACGACGAGTGTGTGAAAAGGTGTGCGGTGGTCAGGTGTGTGACAAAGTATGTAAGCGGAATTAGTGTACCTGGGTGTGTCAGGGAAGGTGCAATGACAAAGAGCATGGAGACGGCTGGATGTATGAGCAAGGAACGGGCTGCGGGGTGTAAGCATGCGAATGGAGCATCGACGCTAACCGGGTTAGCGGTTAGAGCGACGTATAGCCGAATCGGGCCTTCGGTGCGAACCGGGCAGCTTTGCGTGGCGCGGGGATCCGCGGCGGTTTCGAAAGAACCGCCGTGTGAGATCCACGCCGGGCCGCGCTTTGAACGGCCGCGTCCGTGCTCCACTAAGCGGAGCGGGCGGCCCTGTAGGAAGGGTCGTCACGACAACCCTTTGTGGTTGAGGCGTTCCGGCAGGTCGAAATCGGGCCATTGGACGGCTCCGTGCCGAGATGGTGCGTGGGATCTCGGCCCGGGTAAGCCCCCGTCCCTGCACCGAATGCCGGACGCATCCAGCCGCTGGCACCAAGCAACCCGCATTCATTGCTTGGCTTTACGAAGCCGAGCTTTGGAAATGAATTGGCGCACCGAGAGGCTCTAGTGAGTAGACATGTGACGAGAATAGTGTTTTGGACCCGAAATTAGAAAAACAATTTGATGATTGGCAAATGATTGGCAGAGTGATGATTGGCAGATGATTGGTAGTGATTGGCAAATTTTTAATTAGCTGGAATTTGGTGTGCAAAATTGGTAGTGGAAGATGCCCGATGTGGTGGGATGGCAACTCTGCCATCTCTCACAGCGGGGGCAAAGGAGCACTAGTTTTATGGGGTTTGGCAGTGAAAACTAGCCCGGGAGGGTTAGGATATAGTGTGTAGGGATCTAGAGAAGATGACCTTAGGTAACGTTAAGGTTAGGTAGTGACAATGATACCTGTAGTGGGGACGCAGGTAGATTAGAGTGGATGATAATGACGTGGTATGTGCTTAGTTTAAAGGGAAGACGGGGAGCACTAAGTTTGCAGGGCAACAGGTACATTAGATGATGCCGTGTGTGTGGTTAAAAGGTGTGATTGCACAGATGTGCAACTGAACAGGTGTGTGGAGCAGTGTATGAGTGAGATAAGGTGATTGTGAGTTGTATTGTGATTGCACAGGTGTGCAACTGAACAGGTGTATGGAATATATGGAGTATGGAATATATGGAGAATGGGAATGGATGGTCGTGGAGTGAGTATGATGGAAACTGTGGTGTTTGGATGGATGGTGCGGAGGTGTGAATGGGGGAAGAGTGGACCCCCATCACGAATACCCGGGGAGGGTAGTTTAAGTGTTAGGTAGAGGGTACAGGTAAATTGTGGTTGGATATTGGCATCTGTGGTGCGAGGTGAAAGAATGGTGTTTCGATGGGTGCATTAGTGTTGTGGAAATGGCTGGGCGTGTAGCCTGTTAGTGTGTATAGTTGGTTGGGCACTCCGCCACTGTGAGGATGTCGGCCAGGTGAGGCCGCAGGTGGGCTCTGGGAGCCGGTAGAGTTGTTGTGGATGGGGCCCGAGGATCCGGAGGACGGACCCGGGTAGCCCAGTGCCAGAGGGTACCAAGGGGTGACAGAGCCAGGAGGGGCCTTCCCCAGTTAGTTAGGCTAGGTGAGGAGCTAGGTAAGCTCAGGTGGCAACTGCAGTGGTGGAGGTGTGCAGGTGGGTAGACCTGCTGGGAGAGCTGCACGACCCAGCCCGGAAATTGTGCAAGGGCACCGGGAGATGAATCGGGGGAGTGAGACCCCATATTGAGAAGCACCACAGTTTGGTCAATGGGAATTGGTTTTTAGAACCCATAGTGTAAGTTGGCCAATGGATTGGCAGGGAAAGACCCCAGGTAGTGTAAAGTGTGTTAAAGTCAATTAGAAGGTAGTTAGGATTAAGATCTCCTCGCACCATCTACATCCACTCACCTGAGGTGACGCTACTCCACACCATGCCATGGATGTTTTGTTATTTTATTATTTTGATGCAAATGTTTGGATTGTGAGACGCATCATGACGTGGGTGTGACATTGTGCTGTGTTCCATCTCTTCCTCCTTATGAGGATTGATGATGAATTGGGTGATGGCAAATTTTGGTTAGAGGGATTGTGGAGACGAATTTGGTGCAGGGGGAATATGGGGAAGATGTGACGGTAGCGACGGATTTGTAAATGTGTAGATTGTTGTAAATATGGGGTAAGGGCAAGGGTAGAGTAGGTGACAGGGGGGGGGGGGTGACGTACGGTAGGGACGAGCTTTTCTCACTTCGCTCTCCGTACGCACTTCGCCTTGCATTGCCTTATTGATGTGTACCCTTGTGACCTTACCCCTCGCTCATCTGTCTTTTCCCCCCTTGTCTCCCACATGAGGACCTGTGCGCCACTGGGCGCCGAGGGGAGCGTGCGTGAGTCCGCCATTGTGCGCCCGAAACTCCCGGAACCAGCTCTCTGCATCGATGCACCACCTTATGGACCACATGTCTGTGGCTGAGCACCACTTATGGACCCCATGGGTTGGGGCATGGCCCCTCTGCTGGAACCGGCCATAAGGGCCCGAGATCTTGCTGGCGGACCTTGGTCACAGGGCACCTATGCCGCACAGGTGAACCACACATAGTCGGCCCGGTGGGCCATAAATAAATCAAGCCAATGGACACGTTCTGTGCAGGTTTATTTCCACCAATAGGCCGCCAGTAAGAAAATGAAAGAAAGACAACATCTGGAAGAACAAATAGCCAGCAGAGGGAGCCAAAGAGCAAGAGACCACCAGCAGGGTTTGTCGGTTTATTTTTCATTGAACTGTGGTGACTGTGCACCGATTGGTGCTTGAGGGTGCTTTGGTGCTTTCTGGTGCGTCGATGCAGAGCAGACTGTCTCCCCCCCCAAAAAGAACAATCACAGGTCCTGGGTTGCGTTTTGTAAATAAAGTAGTCATTGTAAATAATGCGCCCCCACCGTAAGTGTTTTAGTTTGAAGACCATTCCGCAATTCGGTTAGCTGTGGGCGTGAGTCTGTTAGGTAGGGTGCAATGGAGCAGCGGGACATATTTATTGGTGTTTTAAAACTGTCACACTCAGGGTCAGGTTAAAAGTAGAGGGAACTACACCTACGTGCCACACTAAGGTAAAAGTTATAGGCCCGGGCCGTGCGTAAGGGGAGGAGGGTGCAGTGTTGTGGATATGAGAATGTTGTTTTTTTTATTGTTGTGTAATGAATTGTGGTAAAATGTCACCCTCCTTCCTGCGTTGTATAAAGGTGAAAGGGCGTTCCCGTAGTTAATTCCATAAAGCATACACGAAGGACACCATATATCTTTGTTGACAGTTATTTCCTTATTATGTGTATTAGGGTAAGGCCTTGTCTTCCATTAACTTAATACTCCATTGCACTGAATTATATAAGATAGATCCCCTTTCAATTCCCTCAAAGCCTCCATTACCAACTGCATTCCCCTTTTTGCATCCTTTGCCGACTGAATTGGGCGGTTTGCTGCAATTGCCGCCATTGAACATGTGCTCGGGTCGGGGAAGAAAGGCGTGTCCCCACCTCGTCATAGAGGGGAGGAGTGAGTCAGCCCCACTCAACCAACCAAGAACAAGGGGTTGGACTTGGAGAGGGTGTGGAGAGAAACATCGAGGAGGTTCGCGAAGGTTCAGGGGCGTGGCATATATAATCCGCAGAAGACGCCCCCACCTCAGACGAGTCCTGGCAAAGCACGCGACGTCCCCACAGCGGCACGAGCAGACGATTGAGGCAGCAGATGAGTGAGGGAGCACAGATTGAGAAGTTCTGTGAAGGGAGGCGCATGAGCAAGGAACACCAGTGGGGAGGATTGTTCATTCTGTTTGGCGCGAACGTCCTGCGGGGAATGAGAATCGGCACGCCCTGCTCGCGATACCAACCAGCACTCTGAGAACAACCAGTGCGTGCACGCGAACATCGACGTGCCGCGGTCTTCGGATCTCCCTGTCGCCCGTTCTGTGAACCAGAGTGCGAGGAGTCGGAGCTGTCACCTCCAGCCCTGCCGTTTGCATGAACCTGAACCTCCTCATCCCTCCAACGATTCCATCCTTCTTGTGTACGTGAGTTTGTTTTGTTTGTTCTGTCCCTGGGTTAATTAAGACTGCTATAGGTAAGCTAGGAATTTGCACTGTGTCCTTCTGGTCCGTCCCTCTTTATTTTATTTTATTATCTTTCCTCCTCCTTGGTTTCTTTGATTGTGTAAATAGTAATAAATTATATTCGTATTTCCACCCTTTTGCTTTGGTGTTCTTCTTCTTCACATCCTTCGCTTTTGTCTTTTCCCCATTGAAAAGCTGTGGCGTGATTTTGGCCAACGTTGCAGGAATCGGGTTAGTCGGAGTCCCTGTTCGGGCGCGGCGGCCATCCGCTCGGCCAATCAACATCCTAGCCGCGTCCGTAACAATATATATATATATATATATATATATATATATATATATATATATATATGTGAGTGTGCGTTTATCATTGCATATGTATATATACATGCACATATACACGCTTCCTATTTAGTTTCTGTGCTGTACCATGTTCGCCTGAGACGTGATACGTGCTGGGTTGTCCTATGGGGACTGTGCTATGCAGGGCCATATCGATTGGGCAAGATTTTGCTTTTACCATACCGATTGCTCCGCGACGGGCGGCAATGGTCGAATGCGCATGCGCAGGACTTGCAGCCTCTGCAAGACTGCTGACAGTGCATCGCATTGAAACTGAACAAACGCACAACAAATTGTTCTTGTTGCTGGACGTTGGACCCGGGTATCATATGTGTATATAATTGCGTTATATTTCAATTTCCTATTTTACACCCACGTGATTGAATACGACACAACGTACCTTCCAAAGGACTACGAGCTTCATTATTGAGCACCCTGTCAGCGAAGATGCTTACTGTCGATTTAATTCGGTCCCAGAACCAGGGACACAATGTCGGCTGTCGGGTTTTCTATTCCTTTGTGTGAACTACAATACACATGATGGTATATTTCCCAAGTGGTATCGGTATTTTGTATTTATAGCATGATGGACAGGTACACCTGGCTTATTTCCAGACGTGTTACAGTGAAAGGTCGATCAGGTTGCCTCTTAAAAAAGAAACGTTTTGTAATCTGTAACGTCCGGTGGCCTCATGGATAACGAGCTTCAAATTGGGAGATCGAATCAGCTTAATGTGCAATCATCGTGATGACCATTCGAACCTCTCTGAGGGTGGATGTTAACTGCTCTGGGCATTCAAAGTTTTACTCCCCAGTGGGACAAAATGTCAATACAGGCGTAAACAGATGATTCATAGTTTATTGTCGAAATTTGTCCGAACTGCTAATTATACGACCCAGGATAAGTTCCACTTAAAATGCTCTTTATAATATTGTTCTTTGTTGGTCGAGGGAGGTTGGACTGTGTTTTGAAACGAAATGACGTCATCGCACGTTCATGGGAAGAAGCATTTTGCTCGATATCGTTTAAAACACTTCCACGAATATATATTTATATACATACATACACATACAGTCACGTTAAAAAGTAAGTACACCCCATGTAAAGTTTTGACTTTTTCAACATATTTCAACATACAGCTATTTGATCTTCATTTCAACAATATTGATAGATAAAGGTGATATAATATAACAAATATCATGAAACATTTACATTTTGTAGTCCATTGTATAATTTAAATAAACATCAATGCAAATTCGCATGTGGAAAAAGTAAGTACACCCTTGGCTCTAGTAGGTGGTATTGCCCCCTTTGGCAGAAACAACCTCAAGTAGGCGTTTCTTATAACTGTCTACCAGTCTCTGACAATGACTGGGAGAAATTTTTGCCCACTTGATGCAGAATTCTTTCACCTGTGCGATGTTTGAGGGGTTTCTTGCATGCACAGCTCGTTTCAAATCCCCCCACAACATCTCGATGGGATTTAGATCCAGGCTTTGACTTGGCCATTCCAGAAACCACCATTTCTTTCTTTTCAGCCATTCCTTGGTGGATTTACTGGTATGTTTTGGGTCATTGTCATGTTGCAAGGCCCACCTTCAGTTGAGCTTCAACTTTCTGACAGATGGCCTCACATAATCCTCAAGCACCCTCTGGTGCAATGAAGAATTCATCGTGGATTCTATGATGGTGAGCTGCCCAGGCCCTGATGCAGCAAAGCTGCCCCAAACCATAATATTTCCACCACCATGCTTTAGAGTTGGTATCAGGTTCTTGTGGTTAAATGCTGTCTTTGTTTTTCGCCAAACATGTCTTCTGGTACTGTGGCCAAATAGCTCTACCTTTGACTCATCTGTCCAGAGCACATTGTTCCAGAAGTGCTGGTCTTTGCCGAGGTGTTCATTGGCAAACTTTAGTCTTGCCCTGATGTTCTTTCTGGACAGCAAAGGTTTCCTCCTGGCACATCTCCCATGTCGATCAAATTTGTGCAGCCTCCTTCTTATGGTGGACTCGTGCACTTTGACATCAACAGTGGCAAGAGCTACCTGTAGGCCCCGTGATGACATTCTGGGGTTCTTAGAGACTTCGTTCAGCATCTTGTGGTCTGCTCTCGGGCTCATCTTGCTGGGGCGGCCTGGCCTGAACAAGTTGGCAGTTGTTTGGAATCTTCTCCACTTGTAGATGATCTTCCAGACAGTCGAATGATTGATTTCAAATTGTTTGGAGATCTTTTTAAATCCCTTCCCAGACTCATAGGCATCTATAACCTTCTTTCTGAAGGTCTCAGAGAGCTCTTTTGATCTCGGCATTGTGACGCCGCACACTTCAATAACAAAGAGCAAACCAAACTAAATGTATGAGGTTTAAATAAGGCAGGTTACTCCAAAATCGTCTCTAACGATGTTCTTATCATTTGCACCTGAGCTGGTGCACCTGATTTTAATTTTAGGTATTTGAAGTGGTGATAAATGTCGGGGTGTACTTACTTTTTCCACATGCGAAATTTACATTTATGTTTATTTAAATTATACAATGGACTACAAAATGTAAATGTTTCATGATATTTGTTGTATTATATCACCTTTATCTATCAATATTGTTGAAATGAAGATCAAATAGCTGTATGTTGAAATGTGTTGAAAAAGTCAAATGTTGTGTGTGTGTGTTTACATGGGGTGTACTTACTTTTTCACGTGACTGTATATATATGTATATATATATATATATATATATATATATATATATATATATATATATATATATATATATATATATGTATATATATATTGTTGCGAATATGGAATTTGGCCTCCATATCCGCTTGTAAATATTCCCCTATTTCTCCAATACTCCCCAACTTTCCCCAATCCCCCATTCCCTAGTCCCATTGCATGTAAATAACACTCAGTAGAGCCGACCTTCCCCTTATTCCCCCATTAAATGTCGTGCCCAGGTCCACCGCACCACACGTAGACCACTTTCGGACATCTTCCTAGTTATTCTTAATCTATGTCAGTTAAGGACTCGTTTCCATTAATTCTGACTCTTCGTTGCACCAGAATGTGATTATATGGCATCAGTAGTGAGTTTAGGACCTTTCCCATACCTCCTTCCATCTTCTTCCCCAACAATTACAACAACAACAGAGGAGATGGCGGCGGCGCGGGGGAGGATGCGTCCTCACACCGGCTCGATTAGCGCCATTGACCACGCGCTCCACGGGGTTACCACGGAGGGGCTGGCTGTCAGCTCCTCCTCAAGGGCGGAGCCTGGTAACCCCCCGCACCCAATCAGAAGGGCGGACCGATTCCATCTGGGGCGGCGCTAACGAGCCGAGGGCGTGTCACTCCCCGCCGGATATACGCGGCCCCGCGCCGGATGTGACGTCAGATGCGCCCCCAGCTGGAGAAAGAACGTTGCCTGCGATCGCTGAGAGGAAGAGGACCCGCCTGAGAAAGAACGTCCCCTCCGAGCGCTGTGACCTCCCCGCATCTTTGGACCGGACTGTACCCTGCTTTGAGCCAAGAGTGCACCTTGAGCCATCGATACCCGCTTTCCTGCCATCAACCCCCGTGTGAGTCAGCCGTTGTCCCGTTTGTCTGTCGTCTGTCCGGGATTAATATAAGAGTGTGTCTAAGTGCCTGTCTTTCTGTGATATACCTCTAGCCCCTGTAATCTAACCTTTCCGTACGAATATAATTGAGAATCGAAACATTGGTGTCTGTCATTATAATTCAGCCGTGTGTCTTCTTTTCCTTTATTGATCCAGCGTAGCGCGGCTCCGTCAACGTCGAGTACAATCGGGTAATTTGTGCGGACACGACGGCCATTCCGCTCGGCCCACCTTAACATCAAAGTCGTGTCTGTAACAATTGGTGTCGAGGAGTGAGATTCGGACCCGGGACTAAATTAGTTAGGCCCAAATTTTGGGAGGGAAAATCGATTCGGAGCGCGTACTGCGCTCGACAAAATCGATCCGGAGCGCGGTCCCGCGGTTACTGCGCTCGACGAAATTATAACAGCAAAATTTGGATTTGTGTTACGAAACTCGAATTTTGAAAGTCGCGCTATGGCGGATCAAGACGGCTGGGGTCCGGTAGGGGAGAGTGAATCAGGGTCGGTCCAGGACCAAATTGAGGGACGCGAGGAGAGCGAAGCAGTGAGGGCGGCAGGGTCGCAAAATAGCGTTGTCACGCACGAGGTGGCCACGGCGTCCACGCCCGCGGCAGCGCCCCTGGTGGATTCGAACCTTTTCCTCCTGCAAATGAGGGCCCTTATGGAACAAATGGTGGGAATGAGGGCTGATAGTGAGCGGTTGGGAAACCAAATGGGGGTAATGGGGAACCGGATGGATGCTCAGAGTGAGCAATTGGGGGTAATGGGAAACCAAATGGGGGTAATGAGGGACGAAGCGAGGGGTACCAGTGAGGGATTAGACAATAATTTTAAGGGATTAGACAATAATTTTAAGGGATTAGACAATAATTTTAAGGGATTAGACAATAATTTTAAGGGATTAGACAATAATTTTAAGGGATTAGACATGAAATTTGGGAAATTAGACGATAGATTAGGGAAAATACAGGAGGGGTTAACGGGGGTAGAAAACAGAATGGCCGCTCAAGAGAATCAAATGGAAGGGATGCAAAAAGGGTTAGAGGGGTTAGAAAACACCATGGAAGGCAAATTGAGGGACATGAGGGACCAAGCGGAAAGGGAAGTTAACCAAATGGGGCAGCAGATAGAGGGGGTCAGAATGGGGGTAGAAACCAAACTGGATGCTCACAGGGAGGAAATGGAGCAGATGAGGGTGGCATCTGGACAGGAGATGCAAGTGATGGGAGAAGAGATCAGAAGAGGTGTGAGTGAGGAGGTCGGAGGAGTGCGCGAGGAGGTGAGGCACTGTCAGGAGCACATGGAGAAGGAGGTGAGAAAGGGGACTGTAAAATTACAAGGGGGCATAGAGGACCTGACGCAGGAGGTGGAACAGCTGACGGAGGGACAAAAAGGACTAACGGAGCAGGTTCAAAGGAACACTGCGGTATTAGGAGGGTTAAAAGCGACACAAAACGACATAAAAGATGACTTGGTAGCGACGAAGAGGGAGTGTCAGACGGTACGTGAGGGACTGACAACGAGGTTGGACGAGGTGATAGAGGTAATGGAGACGAAGGACCGGCAGGTGAGGACGCACCTGGAAACGGTCAAGGTAGCCTTAGAGGATGAGCTTGAGGAGACGTACCGGGGAATGAAAGAGGTGAAGCAGAAACTAGAAGAAGTGGAAGAAGGGATGAGCGAAATTAAGAAGCGACGGAGAGGGGATAAGAAAGAAATAAAAGAGGAGATAAAAGAATTGGTCCAAAGTCTGTGTTCGGATCGTAATGATGTGCTCATTAACCGGATGAGGGATTCGCAGGTGATGGAGGAGAAGCGAAGAGGAAGAGGACCCGGTGTAAGTGGTGACCAATATGGTCGTGCGTATGATGCGCCAGGGGATTTAAGAAGCTTGGGGGTCGAGATGGACCCGGGTGTTCGTGAGAGGCCGTTGGTGAAGTGTGCGACAGGTCTGGTGTGCGAAAGAGGAGGTGTGCGAGAAAGTCCGACTCTGGGGTGTGTGAGGAAAAAGTGCGTGCCAAGGAGTGAGGGTGCTGGCGAGAGTGAGTCGGTCGTAGCGCGTGTGCGAGGGAGCACATGGAAGCGTGGTGTGGTGAGTGTTACAGAGGGTGTGACGGGAGAGTGTGCGCAGGAGTGTGCGCGAGAAAGGTGTGTGACGGACAGGTGCATGAGGAAAGAGTGCGCTGTCAGAAGTAAGGAAGAGTGTCCACCTGTGGTGAGTGTTACAGAGGGTGTGACGGGAGAGTGTGCGCAGGAGTGTGCGCGAGAAAGGTGTGTGACGGACAGGTGCATGAGGAAAGAGTGCGCTGTCAGAAGTAAGGAAGAGTGTCCACCTGTGGTGAGTGTTACAGAGGGTGTAACGGGAGAGTGTGCGCGAGAAAGGTGTGTGACGGACAGGTGCATGGGGAAAGAGTGTGCTGTCAAGAGTAAGGGTGAGTGCGTTGTCAAGAATGGAGGTGAGAGTAGTGAGAGTGACAAGGAGCGTGAGTTAGTTGTGACAGGTGAGCGAGGATGTACACCTGGGATGGAAGGATGCACACCTGGAATGGTAGAGCGTGAGTGGGAATGCACGCTGGAGTTGGTGGTGAGGCACGTGGTTGGGTGTGCGAATGAGGGCACGCCTGTGATTGTCACAGAGGAGGTGACCGAGGAGGGGGTGCGAAGCGGTGTGTTGGTGAGGTGTGCGACCAACGAATGTGTGCCAAAGTGTTCGGTGGTCAGGTGTGTGACCAAGGCTGTGAGTGGAATGGGTGCGCCTGGGTGTGTAAGGAACGGTACGAGGAGCATGGAAACGGCTGGATGTGTGAGCAAGGAACGGGCTGCGGGGTGTAAGCGTCCAGGTGAAGCATCGACGTTACACAGGTTAGAGGTTAGGTCGACTTTTAGCCGAAGCGGGCCCTCGGTGCGTGCCGGGCTTCGCGTGCCGCGAGAACCAGCGGGGATCCGAGCCACGGCGGGTTCAAAAGGACCGCCGTGCGCGATCCGTGCTGGGCCTCGCTTTGAACGTCCGTGCTCCACTAGGCGGAGCGGGCGGCCCGATAGAAAGAGTCGTCATGGCGACCACTTTTTGTTGAGGCATTCCGGCAGGTCGAGATCGGGACATTGGATGGCTCCGTGCCGAGAAGGTGCGTGGGATCTCGGGCCGGGTAAACCTCCTTCCCTGCACCGAAGGCAGGATGCAGCCAGCCACTGGCACAGAACAACCAGCATCCATTGCTTGGCTTTACGAAGCCGGGCTTTGGACGGGAATTGGCGCACCGAGAGGTATTAGTGAGTAGACGGGTGATGAGGTTAGTGTTTTGGACCCAAAATTGGAGAAAAACAAAATTTGATGATTGGCAAGGGATTGGCAGTAGTGATTGGCAGATGATGGGCAGTGATTGGCAAATTTTTAATTTGTTGAAATTTGATGTGCAAAATTGGTAGTGAGAGACCCCCGATGTGGTGGGATGGCAAATCCACCATCCTTCCCATATGGGGGGGCAAAGGAGCAATAGCTTATGGGGTGTATGGCAGTGAAAACTAGCCCGGGAGGGTTAGGATATAACGGTAGGGATCTAGAGAAGATGACCTTAGGTGACGTTAAGTTTAGTTAGTGACTGATACCTGTAGTGGGGACGCAGGTAGATTAGTGTGGATGATAATGACGTGGGAGCGCAATAGTTTAAAGGGACGACTGGGAAGCGCAAGTTTCAGAAGGGAGTAGTTAGCTGAGATGATGCCGTGTGTGTGAGAATTGAACAGGTGTGATTGCACAGGTGTGCAACTGGACAGGTGTGTGGAACAGTGTGTGAGTAATGAGTGTTGTGGATCAGCGCGAATGCGCTTGGGGAGAGAAGGGTGCAGGTGGCACCAGGTGTGAGAGCACAGGTGTGCAGGTACAGGTGTGTGGAGAGAGTTGGAGTAAGTGGTACGGAGTGGTGTGCATGGTGCGAAGGTGTGGATGGGGGAAGAGTGGACCCCTTTCACGAGTACCCGGGGCGGGTAGTGTAAGTGTTAGGTAGAGGGTATAGGTAAATTGTGGTTGGATATTGGCATCTGTGGTGCGGTTGCAGAATGGTATTGTGAATGGGTGCATTAGTGTTGTGGAAATGGCTGGGCGTGTAGCCTGTTAGTGTGTGTAGTTGGTTGAGCACTCCACCACTGTGAGGATGTCGGCCAGGTGAGGCCGCAGGTGGGCTCTGGGAGCCGGTAGAGTTGTGGATGGGGCCCGAGGATCCGGAGGACGGACCCGGGTAGCCCAGTGCCAGAGAGGGCACCGAGTGGGGAGAGTGCCAGAGGGCCTTCCCCAGGTAGTTAGGTTAGGGTAAGGAGCAGGTAAGCTCGGAGGCAACTGCAGTGGTGGAGGTGTGCAGGTGGGTAGACCCACTGGGAGAGGTACACGCCGCAGCCCAGAAATTGTGCGAGGGCACCGGGAGATGAATCGGGGGAGTGAGACCCCAAATTGAAGAGCACCACAGTTTGGCCAATGGGAATTGGTTTTTAGAACCCATAGTGTAAGAGGGCCAATGGTTTGGCCGGAGGAAGACCCCGGGTAGTGTAAAGTTGTTAAAGTCATTTAGGAAATAGTTAGGATTGATGAACCTGTCGCACCATACGCAGCCACTTACCTGTGGTGATGATGATGACTCCACACCTGTGTTTTCTTGGTTTTGTTGCAGAAATGAGAATTGCTGTGGATTTGTGAGACGCATCACGACGTGGATGAGACATTGGGGTGATTCCATCTCTCCCTCCCTAGGAGGGACTGATGATGAATTGGTAATGGCAAATTTTGATGTTGAGTTGAAAATGGCAAATTTTGATGAGAGTTGAAAATGGCAAATTTGATTGGTTAGGAGGGAGAGAAGACGAATTTGGTTTATGGGAGGAACGGGGAAGACAGTAGGGATGTTTGTTGATTTGTAAAGTAGATGTTTATGGGTAGTGTTGTGTTTTGTGGATACAGTAAGGGGTAAGGGAGGGGCCATGTCGGTTACCTGGTGGGGGGGGGGCGTACGATAGGAACGTACCTGTCTCACCTGGTTCCCATGTGCCCCCAGTGTGCATCACCTTACATTGCGTGCACTTTTGCGCCCTTACCACCTTACTCACTTGTCTGCTTCTTTTGTCTCCCACCTCCGAGGATCTGGCTTTGGGGTAGAGAGAGAGGAGAGAGAGGTGCTGGCTGCGCAGTTGTGGGCCTGCACTTTCGCTGTTTGCTGCCGGGATCGATACACCATATGGACCGCAATGTTTGTGGCCACCCACAATGGACCGCAGTTCGTTTGCGGCCAAGCACCACCCGGGGATGGACCTATGGGTCAACGTGGCACCTATGCCATACAGGTGAACCACTTTTAGTTAACACCAAGTGCACCACAAGAAGAGCAAGAGACACCTGCAGGGTTAGGGGTTGTCGAATTTATTTTTATTCCAATGAACAATGGTGACTGCACCGATTGGTGGTGGGGTGGTGCTTTTGATGCTCGGGAAGGGTGCTCTGCACGTTATTAAAGGCCGTCGGCCACAGAGCACTCGTGGGTTGGTGTATCGATGCTGGCAAGCGCGCTCTCTCTATGCATAACATCTGCATGTGTCCCTCCAAAAACAGGTCCTGGATCGTAGTGTAAATAGCAGCGTAGTCGTGTAAATAATGCTCCCTACCGGCTGTATGTGTAGTTTGAGAATTCTTTCCGGATTCGGTTATCCTGTGGGTGTGTTTCTGTGAGGAGAAGGGTGCAACGTCGCAGGGGGACATATTTACTCATTTGTGAATATCTGTAAAACTGTCGCACTCAGGGTAGAGTTAATAGTAGAGGGAACTACATTGCGTGCCACACTAAAGTAGGTAAAAATTTATCGGGTCGGGACGCCCCGAGGGTAGAGAAGGGTGCAATGTTGCGAATATGGAATTTGGCCTCCATATCCGCTTGTAAATATTCCCCTATTTCTCCAATACTCCCCAACTTTCCCCAATCCCCCATTCCCTAGTCCCATTGCATGTAAATAACACTCAGTAGAGCCGACCTTCCCCTTATTCCCCCATTAAATGTCGTGCCCAGGTCCACCGCACCACACGTAGACCACTTTCGGACATCTTCCTAGTTATTCTTAATCTATGTCAGTTAAGGACTCGTTTCCATTAATTCTGACTCTTCGTTGCACCAGAATGTGATTATATGGCATCAGTAGTGAGTTTAGGACCTTTCCCATACCTCCTTCCATCTTCTTCCCCAACAATTACAACAACAACAGAGGAGATGGCGGCGGCGCGGGGGAGGATGCGTCCTCACACCGGCTCGATTAGCGCCATTGACCACGCGCTCCACGGGGTTACCACGGAGGGGCTGGCTGTCAGCTCCTCCTCAAGGGCGGAGCCTGGTAACCCCCCGCACCCAATCAGAAGGGCGGACCGATTCCATCTGGGGCGGCGCTAACGAGCCGAGGGCGTGTCACTCCCCGCCGGATATACGCGGCCCCGCGCCGGATGTGACGTCAGATGCGCCCCCAGCTGGAGAAAGAACGTTGCCTGCGATCGCTGAGAGGAAGAGGACCCGCCTGAGAAAGAACGTCCCCTCCGAGCGCTGTGACCTCCCCGCATCTTTGGACCGTACTGTACCCTGCTTTGAGCCAAGAGTGCACCTTGAGCCATCGATACCCGCTTTCCTGCCATCAACCCCCGTGTGAGTCAGCCGTTGTCCCGTTTGTCTGTCGTCTGTCCGGGATTAATATAAGAGTGTGTCTAAGTGCCTGTCTTTCTGTGATATACCTCTAGCCCCTGTAATCTAACCTTTCCGTACGAATATAATTGAGAATCGAAACATTGGTGTCTGTCATTATAATTCAGCCGTGTGTCTTCTTTTCCTTTATTGATCCAGCGTAGCGCGGCTCCGTCAACGTCGAGTACAATCGGGTAATTTGTGCGGACACGACGGCCATTCCGCTCGGCCCACCTTAACATCAAAGTCGTGTCTGTAACAATATATATATATATATATGTATGTATGTATGTGTGTGTGTATGTATGTATGTATGTGTGTATATTGTTACGGATTCGTCACTTCCGTTGTTCTGGTTTTCATCGACTGTAAACATTTTTGAATCCATGTACTATTATTGTTGTCGTTTAAGGGAGATAGAGATTACTATTTTCAAAAGGTAAAAAAGTTAATGTTTTAAATGAAACCGGAACCGGACGACAACAAAGAGGAAGAGGAGGAAGGGAAGGCGGAGCGAGTGAGTCGGACAAGAAGCTGAGCTGCGGTCCTAAGCGAACGTTGGCGAACGAGAGTCACGAGTGAACTTTGGGTTTCCCGCGAAAGGGATTCCTGCGACAGAGTTGTTATCGCTGTGACAGATAAACCTGCATGACAGGTTTTGCGGTTGATTCCGATGAGAATCATCGGAGTGCCGTTACGCCACGAGAATGGGCCGTCGGCCATTTCACTTCGCTTCAACCATTCTCACCGCATCCAGACGTTAATTTGGTGTGTGTGTGTGTGTGTCAAGTCGTAGATTCGTTATTGCTAAGAATTCTGTATAAGACGTCTTGAATAATATGTTATGATTTTAATGTTGCTTATATGCTATTTTCATAAGTGAATAAAGGGCTTTTCTCTTCGCTTTAGTATAAATGAGAAATGCTCGCTTCGGTCGTGCTGGGCAAATGGTTTTTCGTATACGTGTGCCCTTTCACCTAGATAAGTCCGGTCGTAAAAACCCTCTTTGATTCGCAGATGGCGCCTCGAGCCGCGGGCTGGCGGACGTTTATACGCGCGTGGAATGTGTAGTTTCATGTAAGATGCTCGGATTGTAAACCTTTGGATAATGGTCTTATCTGGGCCAAGCATGCACTCTTCTCTCTGTGAGTTACATTTTCTGTCACCTCGGAGCTTTGAAACTACATCTGGTCCGAATGATAAGGTGCGTGCTGCACTCCCCCGAATGACAGAGCGGATAACGGTGGGGGCTAGGGATAACGGTGGGAGGAACTCTCGCCAGTTCCTTTGTTCTCTCGGAGATTTTCTGATAATCGTGTTCCTATATAAGTAAACTGTGAATCTTTGCACACCAGGAAGGGCTGAACGTGGCACAAGGGCGAGTCGTGCTGTCGATGTTCGCCTTCCTCCGGATCTGTATAAGTTGGTTTTTAATAAAGCTGCGTCATTTTCAAACTGTTTGTGGACTTCTTTTGCAAACGAAGAGCCGCTTCTTCACAGATGGTACCAGAAGTGGGGTGCAGCACCGGACGACGGGAAACGGAGCCCGAGGGACAGGAGGAAGCCTGCCTGAGGCCGGCGCCGGCACGCTGATTTGATTAAAGGTGAGAGTTGTTTTATATCAGAGAGCTATTATTCCAAATTCGTACCTTCCTCCCTCGAGCGGGTCCAGTCTCCCTGTCTCCGCGCTGCCTGCACTCGAACAGAAATTGTAAGTAAAGGCTCATTTTAGGCCTCAGAATGACGTGGCTTTGTTAAAGCCAGGATAAACATTAAGGGTAAAGCTAAGAATAGATTTTGCGCAGGATACCAGTAAGGACTTAACAGTAAGCTTAAAGTTACAGTTAGCACCAGGAGGGGAAAATGAGGTCGGACAGCCATATAGGTTGAAGCCAGGTGGCCAAGATTTTTCCAGGAAGGAACAGCCCAGAGACAAGATGGGGTATGCCATTGCATGCCAGGGAACGAAGGGCTGTGGCTAACTTAGAGGGCCATAGGAACATGGCCAGGAAAAGGAAAACGCGCAGTAGGTAGGCTTGACAAGAAGGAAGCAAGCAACAGAGGTCCAGATAAAACAGGCCAGGATCTGGTGGACAAGAGAAAATAAATAAGCTCACAGGAAATGGGCCAGGTGGCCACAGGGTGAGAAGGACAGGAATGGTTTTTGAAATATTGAAATTTTAAGCATTGCAGCTATGGTTATTGAAGCTACACCAGACAGAGGACAAGTAAGTAAGCAGTTAAGCAAGTAAATCAGCGAGTGATGCCGCTGGACCAGATGCCAGACCAAGACCCCCCACCCCCCCAAGCCCTGAGCCCTGTCCCCGGGCCACAGGCGCCACCTCTCCCACCCCCGCCCCTGTTCCCCCAGGGGTTAGACCCCCAGAAAACTAGACCAGCCGCCCCCCAGGTTCACCTTAGCCCGGGCAACCCTTTTAGAGGACAAGAAATTAGTGGGGCGGACAGCGGGTTCGCGGCCCCAGAAGGGCTAGGAGTATTGTATTGTACCCCTCAGTGGAAGGGCTCACGGAATCGGAGAACCCACAGCCTACAATCGAGATGTGTCCCAGATTTGGCGGCTATGCAGGAGCGGGTGAGAACCTTGCTGGCTGAACAGCCCGGTCACATACCGGAACTTATGCGTTTGTGGATACAAAATACAGGCGCAGATTGGCGGGACGTCTGCCACATGGGAGAGGCTGTATTGCCAGCGCGGGTGTGGGACCAGGCCAAAGTACACGCACGCTGGCCGAATGTAGCACCAACCCCGGCCCAGACCCTCGACGATTGGGGGGCCCTGGTCGACCTGTTGTTGGCCGGGGTACACATCGCACTAAGGCTAACCGACCAATTAGATGAAGCGGCCGAGCAGTGGGACATGGGCGACGATAAGAAGGCCGATGTAAAGGACGACATGTTGCAAATGCTTGCCCAGGAATCCATAAGGGCCCCCTCCCCAAAACTGGAACATACAAGGGCCCCCTCCACAGCCGCAGAATTGGGCCGTGCAAAAGGACCCCCCACCCCCCCCCCCAAGACCTGAGCTCAGTCCCGGGGCTCTAGGCAACACCCCAACACCCCCCGCCCTGCCTTCCCTTTTTCACCTCAACCCACCCCGTCCAACCCGTCCCAAAAATCCTTTTCCTTGAATGAGAGACGTAACATGAATGAGCAAAGATTGTACATGGGAGTGGCTGGAGAAAGGCATGATTTGAGTCGATCTGAGTTTCGCGCGAAGTCTGGGAGACTCACTCGTATATGAATGAGGAATGAATGTATATTGGGATGTTAATTGACGTGTGTATCTGGCCAATGTATTTGTCTGTATGACATATGCAAAGCAGAGGGTTTCGGTGTGAAGCTTTGTAAGTGGTCTACTTGACATTCCCTAGCGACTATCCGAGGGAACAGGTGAGGTCCTGAACTGAGTCCGGATTTTCATCTGTTTGGGAGTGTTGGGATTCGTGTGGAGGCACGAGGGTGCGCGCCAGGACGGAGGGCGGCGTGGCGTCGTCGCGTTGAGATGGTTGTGCCAGGTCGATCGGCGATCTCTGAATTTAAATCGGATTTTTGTCGTGTGTGTTGTGAAATTAACGTCTATCCGAGAATCCTGGCGATGTTCGTTTAATTAAAGTGTGGTACAAACCTGTGTTTCCGCCGTGCGGCTCCGTGGAAGTTTGGGTAGAGTTATTGTGCGTTCGGGCAGGAGCCGAGCGAACCGCGAGTCACGTGTGCGCTGAATGGGGGCTCTCGGTTTTGGGCAGTTGTCGTTGTAATTGTTGTTGTCAGGATGGGAAATAAGAGCAGTTGTTGTTGAGTTTGTTGAATTGGGTTCAGAGCATGAGATTTGCTCAGAGTGCCGGCGATAACTCGCCCACTCTCAGAGGAGGATGTGTGCCCAAATGCATTGTGGGTCAAATGTCACGTTTTCAACAGAACGCTTATCCGAGGAAGGAGGACGGTCGAGGTTTCAACTGTCGGTATGTGGTGTGGCTTGTGCCAAGGTGTGGGCGCGAGGAGGATGTGGTTGTGTTTGTCTGTCTGTGGAGTTATACGGTTGTTGGATTCGTAGAAGCTAGCATTTTGCGATGTGGAGCCACGATAGTGGTCGTCTGTCTGTCCGGATGTGGAGTTCTTGCAAGGAACGGGAATGTCGCCGGACTTGTATTAGTTGTGGAATGAGAACTGGTACCACCTTTCTCCGTTTGAAGTTTGACCTTTTAAAGTTCATTTGACCTTTGTTCGAGATTTGTAAGGGAAAGAGGTCGGAGATAATTCACTAACCTTGGAAGAACGACAGGCTGTCAGTCTACTGGAGGTTGATTTAACGGCAGGATATATAGGACTTAAATCTGGAGAATATCGGGACATTATATTGTGGGTTAAAACTGAAATCACGTACGTAATTAGTGAACAGAGAATATCGAGTTCTGTTTGTCGTTGTAATTGTCGTTGATGTCCCGATTCAGGGGTCTCAAGAAATAAACAGACTTCCGGTGCCGACCGGAAGCGTCAGGTACAGTACGCTTGAGTTTAATTTAACCGGGCCGAGCACAGTGACGTGTGTGACCGAGCAATGGGGATAGTCATGGTAAATGGAGGACAATTGGGAAGATGCAAAGAGATGCAAGTAACATGAATTAAGTTGTGGTATCAAGAGGTGGGTGCTGTATATTGGTATATTGGTACACCAAGTAAGTATATTGTGGTTATTATAACTCGCTGATTATAGGGGGCGCCGGGCGCACCAAGTACAGATCGGGTTGCATGGTGGAGCAGGCGCAGGGTGGAACACCCCGTGTGGTTGGAGGTTGAAATGCAGTGAACATGCCCGATTTTGGCTTTGCGAGGCTCCGGATAGAAATTGGCATTTCGATACTGTGGATTATATTGTGCCTGCCCGGAAAGGTGATGTCCTGTGCTGGGGCTGGCGACATGCCTCTGTTATTTGTCTGCCTGTCGGTCTGATTGTAAGTCTTTGGTACTGGGAGGGCTAATTGAGTGCTCAGGCGTCATTGTTCCATGGAGGCAGGTACTGTGAGTCACAAAATTTGGACCTGGGATGGGATATAAGGTCAATGAATCAGGGAAAAGTGATTTCTGATCGCTGATCCGATCTGGTTTTGAATTGTTTGATTTAATTTTGAGTTGATTGGAGGTAATAAGGATTTGTGTCGATTTCTTGATTTGAGTTGATCTGGAAACAAAGACAGATGGGATTAATGTGTATATCAGGAACATTTTGGAAAAGAAATATGGATATATGACATTACTAAAATATAACCAAGCAATTGAGAGTTCTTGGGTTAATGGGATATAAATAAATGCATCTACAAGTTGATGGTTTATAAAAAAAGTTAGTTCTGGATGATACTTAAACGATGAACAATGTTGGCAATATACAAAGAATGTGACTTGTTTTTTGGGGGGAAAACATGTGGTTTAAAATTGGTTGGCTAAGTTTTAAAGATGGAGATGTTTCGCAGAACTCTTATGATTATTTATATGAGTGGTGGACTATTCCATGGCGAAGCATTTTTCAGTTTATTGAAAGTTGGATTTTGTAAAATAATGGTTTAATATAACCACAGTAGAAAATAATATACAGATTTGGGACATTTTGTAAACTTTCGAATAATGAGAAGATTCATAAAATTCATTTTATTTATTTCATGGAAAATATTTGGGTTGCAAGTGGAGAAGCATGGTTGAAATTACGATCCAGTGGATGATATATATCCCAACACCATACAGTTGATAACGTGTGACGTCTACATACCGGTGCCATTTGTATTCACTGGTGAGAGTGGAAATATGAAAATTGTAAATGTGATGATAAAACTAGGTTATTTTTATTGTAAAAAAATAATAATAAATAAAAATAAAAATAAAGAGGGAGTATCCAGGAAAAGGATGTTCAAGTGAACTTTGTGCTGTGAAAAGAATGTCGAGTTAATGGAAGTGTTTTGTTCGATTAATTTTGTTCAATTTGTGTTCAAATGATCAGTTTATCACAATTCATAAAAAAAATGCATCGTGCTCCAATTAATTGAATAAAATGAGTAATCTTGAACCAGAAAGGAAAGGGATGGACAGAGACGGGCGATGTTTTAAGGTGAAAGCAGGCTGTCTTTATGATCTGTTTAGTGTATTTTTCAAAGGAGAGGGTTTTGGTCAATGATGATGCCAAGATTCCGGATGTGAGGGAAGGTGGATACTGGGAAACCATCGATGTTGGGGGCAAAGTTATGGGTGGATTTGGTGAGTGGTTTTGGGCAAACGAAGATTAATTTAGATTTATCATAGTTAAGTTCGAGGAAGTTGATTTGAAGCCAGAATTTTATTTGGATGCCAGAAAGGAGAAAGGAGATGCTGAAAGCCAGAAAGGAGATGCTGTTGTCTACTCTGAATGACAGGTGGTGGTATCCAGGGCGCTGAGGAGTTTGTTCACGTTGTAAAGTTTGTTTATTTATTTGTTTATTTAGTTTGTTTATTGTAGAGAAGAGTGCTTTTGGGATTCCGGAGCCAGAGTGGATAATTTGAGAGTAGTAGGTGGAGTAGAGGACATCTTTGCAGTGCTGTAGGTGGTCCTTGTAGGCTTGGGAGTGAACTGATTTGGGTTTAATAGGCACAAGCTGGTCTAAACAGGGTGAGGAGGATGGTGTGATTGATGATGTCAAAGGAGGTGTTGAGGTGAGGAGGATGAAAATGTTGAGGTTGCCGGCATCAGAGGAGAGAAAAGGTCGCTGGTGATTTTGAGGAGAGCAGTTTCAGTACTGTGGCTGGAGCAGAATCCGGATTGGGATGTTTCATACAGGTTATTGGCAGAGTGGTGATGTTTGAGTTGAGTGGCCACAGCACGTTCCAAAACTTTTGACAGAAAGGGTAGGTTGGAGATGGGTCTGAAGTTATTTAGGGTGTCAGGGTTTAGTCCAGGGTTTTTCCAGAATGGGGGTGAAGTTTCACGAGTTTTTGGGGAAATCGGTATGTGAAGCTGGATTAAGTTGGAACTGCTTGATGAGCCATGGAGATGGATTGGGTTTTGTTGTTGGTTGTCTGGGAGTTCGGTTGTTGCATTGCCAAAGGTTTCTGTGTGGTGGACACACTCGTTGGCTGTTGTCTTGTGTGACGTGGATGGAGATGTATGTGGCTGTGTGTGGCTGCCTGGAGTCGGGAAGGCGGCTACAGTGGTTGATATTGGTTGTGGATTGTCCGGGGTGCTTCGATTTGCATAGGGGGTGAAGATTGGGATATTACATTATTTTGAGTAAGTATTGGCATGAGTAATTACATAAGTAATTATGAGTTATTATGAGTATTAGTTATGAGTAAGTGATTATTACCTTCGCAAAAGCGGAAGGTTATGTTTTGATCGCTGTGTATTTATTTGTATGTCTGTGTGTGTGTGTGTGTGTGTGTATGTTATTCGCATAACTCAAAAGGTATTCAACCGATTCGCATGAAATTTGGTGGGATGATAGGTTATTATCCGGGAACCATTTGATTAGATTTTGGAATCGATCGGGTCAAAGGTCAAGGTCATGAAAAGGTCATGGATGTGATTACAATATCAAACTTTTGGCGGGATAGAATGGTTTAATTTGAAACAAATCTTCCCGCATGACAACGTAGGTGTGGCTTTGCTACACAGATCTTGTAGTCTTTTATTTTGGCAACAAAAGTAGCTGCGGCGAAGGTATGCGCTCTACCGAGTGCCCGTTCTAGTTTTAGTAAAGTTACATGTTTCGCTGTGTTGTGGATCTGGGGACAAGCTAGTTTGATGGGTACCCTGGGGTCTTCGGCGTGTCTATGTGTTTGGCTGTCTGTTACACCGGACTCTTGAATGGGTTTTCATGAGACGAATTTCAGACATAACAGTGAGAATCTATTTTGAGCGAATCACAGTGGGTGAGGAAAACATTGTGTGTGACCAGACACCAGAACTGACCAGAATTGAAATTGGAAGTAGACCAGGTTATTTCTATTATTTGTTTATTCGTGAAAATAAATAAATAATAGGGGGAGGTTAATGGAGGTTAATGGTGGTTTGTTTGTGTTAATGGAGGTTAATGGTGGTTTGTTTGTGTTAATTCTAGTTGAAACTCTAGCTGAAGTAATTTTCGTTTATTTTTATTATTTTATTGATTTTTATGATTTTGATTGATTTTTTGATTTGATTTGAGATTTGAGATGATTGATTTTTATTAATTTTATAATTTTATTTTTATTGATGTTGGAAACAGGTAATGGGATGCTGAGAGAAGGATTGAATTTAATTTGAATTGGACTGGATTAAATGGGATTGAATTTAAAAATTGAATATTGGATAAAATTGGATCCACTTGAAAAAAGTGGATTAGGAAATTGGAGAAAAGGTGTTCTATGAAACTATGAATTGAATGAATTGAATCTATGAATTGGAGACCTGTAGACCAGGCGTTCCCAGGAGACTTGTGGACCAGGTGTTCCACCAGAGGAAAAAGACCAGGTGTTCGTGGAGCACTTCACCTGCAAGAACGCCTTGGAACCAAGGTGGAAGGGATCAGTCCAGGTGTTGCTGACTACACCAACGGCAGTCTTTTGCGAGGGCAAGACCTCGTGGATCCACGCCACGCACTGTAAGTTGGCCATACAAGCACCAGACACTACACCACAGCAACCACAGTAAGGATGGGCCTAATCATAGGTACAATACTATTGATAGCGACAGCAGCTAGGGGAAACTCCGATTCCAATAGATGCGAAAACGAAACCCGACACCTCACCGTAACATGGGGACAAAGAGTATCACTACCATGTTTCGAACAGAAAGCCCTGCACACAAATTGGGTGAGCATAAATTGGCTAGCACTGTCGGCAGGGCCTGGACGCGTTGGCATGGTACTACAAAAGCAACGAGAGTTCCGGGAAAACGGGCAAGCTAGCATTGAGACCTTGGCCCAACCAGGATACAAATGGGGAACCCCTGATTTTAAGCTACAAACACGCACGCGCCTAGAGAAAGGCATGACTATGCAGGTCCGGTGCAGCGTCTGGACCCCAGGAGCGGCCAGTGGCGAAACTAAACGCACACCATGCATCGAATACATACTCACGCCACACCCCCAGGATAAGGCCCCAAAGAGGGGGGAAAACACATATTGGAAAGTGGCCAGGGAGGTGGCAACAATTCAAAATAGGACACACTGCTGGTCGTGCATGCACTTTCCCCAAGCAGGCACCACAGGAATACACATGATAGTGCTACCTCTGTCCCTCAATGACCTCTGCTCACAACCTATCGATTCCCCATGTTTAGTCACCATGCTGGAAAGAGAAGGGGTTGACAACGGCAAGAGTTGCAATCGACAATTTAATTATCGCCCGTCAATGATTGCCCATGTGGCCGAGAGGCCTGCCCCCGTCTGGGTCAAACCACAGAAAGGGAGGGTCTGCCTCCAGGGTTCCGGCCACTTGCGTATGGGAGAATCAGAATGCGCCTACACTCTCCCCGGGAAGCTGGGACAAGGGAGCTCAGGGATTACATTACGAATAGTACTGCAAGATAAACACAACCACAACATAACGGCTATAACATTCTCCAGGGGGGTTAGTAGGATTAATGGGGTGGTAAAGGGACTCCGGTGCTTATCCACCCACCTGGTCCCACCCCATGGGACAATGTTTATATGCGGCGACAAGGCTTACCCCTATTTACCAAATAATTGGGGGGGCACATGTTATCTGGGTTCAGTCCTTCCTGACGTTGAGATACTGGATGAGCTAGACCCAAAGTCCTTGGACAGGCGTTATAAGAGGTCAGTCATGAACGAAGATGGAACCACTAAACTACACGGGAGCCTATGGGAAAAGGTGTTTGGTTTCTTCTTCCCAGGAGCGGGCACAGTCATGGATAGTTTCCGGATAGATAAATTGGCTTTGGCCCTAGAAAAGGTGGCAAACGACACCGCTACGGCTCATGACATACTATTGGATACGGTGATTCACATGCGTACAATGGTGATGCAGAATCGGGTGGCTTTGGACATGCTCTTGGCAGAGAAAGGGGGGGTATGCGGAATTATAGAGGGAAAATGTTGCACTTACATACCCGATCCATCTGAAGGAGTGTCAGCCGCAATAGTGAGACTAAGGGAAACTAGCCACGCCCTGACGATCGATCGGATCGCGCGCGAAAATTCTTATACATTTAGCTGGCTCACTGACTGGTTCCGGGGATGGACGGGCACCATAGTGAAGTGGTTATTGACCGCACTGGCTGTGATAATCGGGGTAGTAATTTGGGGGGCACTAATGAAATCTCTAGTCCTCCTCTGTATGAGAAAGTATTTTACAGGATGGAAAGTGAAGAAGCCGCCGACAACGACTATGGCTCTGACCACAGAGGCCGTCGACCTGAACGGGTCCTTCAACAAGGCAGTTGCGACCAACGCTCCAGAAAATTGTATTGAATTTTGTGACGACTGTGATACTTGTGTGGATCCCATGTGGGAACTGGCTGCTGCCTGTAACGGTGTATGTGATGACTGTGATACTTGTGCTATAAACCCCTTGCGTGTACTGGCTAACGCTGCTTATGTATTACAAGCTGACAGCTGCACGCCCCCTTCCGACCCAACTATGGATCTGATTGCGACGCTGGGTCTGGCGGTCGAGGGACCCGACGTGGATATCTTAGACCCGCAAGCCGACCAGGCGCCCATGGGAGACTTTGACATAAAGGAAGTTCCTCTCTTTGCTTCATATGTATTAAGTTCAAATGCTTCAAGTGAATCGGATTTTTACGCTCTGTACCCTGACCAGGAAATTGAGACACAAGATACTGACAATATTATGTATTCCCCAGAACAGCAGCACGTGAGGGATCTCATGGGCATGATCGTTGATTAACTTCGAAGATCTGCAAGGACTGAGTCTGCAAAGGGTGGGGGGAGCAAGTTCCGCAGGGGAGGTGACTGGCCCCCTGGCGGGGCAGAACCTCATCTGGACCAGACGCCTTCGTTGTGGATCCGAAACGTTAATGGACTTTCATGTTCTGAGCCCTCAGGCTCCAAGCACGCACCACACGACACGTTCGCCAAATGCACGGGCGAGGCGCTTTGGGCGCACGATATGCCCTTGGGAGATACCCGCATTACACAACTATTTTTCAATAAAGCCCGATGTGGCACGTTGTCTCTTAAGATACTTTGTCTCGACGAGACAAGAGGAAGGAATGTCAAGTCGTAGATTCGTTATTGCTAAGAATTCTGTATAAGACGTCTTGAATAATATGTTATGATTTTAATGTTGCTTATATGCTATTTTCATAAGTGAATAAAGGGCTTTTCTCTTCGCTTTAGTATAAATGAGAAATGCTCGCTTCGGTCGTGCTGGGCAAATGGTTTTTCGTATACGTGTGCCCTTTCACCTAGATAAGTCCGGTCGTAAAAACCCTCTTTGATTCGCAGATGGCGCCTCGAGCCGCGGGCTGGCGGACGTTTATACGCGCGTGGAATGTGTAGTTTCATGTAAGATGCTCGGATTGTAAACCTTTGGATAATGGTCTTATCTGGACCAAGCATGCACTCTTCTCTCTGTGAGTTACATTTTCTGTCACCTCGGAGCTTTGAAACTACATCTGGTCCGAATGATAAGGTGCGTGCTGCACTCCCCCGAATGACAGAGCGGATAACGGTGGGGGCTAGGGATAACGGTGGGAGGAACTCTCGCCAGTTCCTTTGTTCTCTCGGAGATTTTCTGATAATCGTGTTCCTATATAAGTAAACTGTGAATCTTTGCACACCAGGAAGGGCTGAACGTGGCACAAGGGCGAGTCGTGCTGTCGATGTTCGCCTTCCTCCGGATCTGTATAAGTTGGTTTTTAATAAAGCTGCGTCATTTTCAAACTGTTTGTGGACTTCTTTTGCAAATGAAGAGCCGCTTCTTCACATGTGTGTAACGTGGCTTTTGTGTGGGAAATCTGCGGTTTGCCGATTGAGAGCCGTCAAACGTCCATACCTGAAGGTGTGATTTCCCCGTCGCTTCTCAAGGACACCTTCGCCCATCTTTGGCAGTGTAACTGTCAACCCAACGGGATTCTGGTCTCGATACGACATCGTACGGACGATCACTGCAGTGGATCGACTTTGGCTTGAAGCCGGAACAACTTTGGCTTGAACCCGGGAAAGAGACATTGGGGATGTTCTTTTCGCTCACTTGGAGCACAGTGAGTTATATATTACGAAACTGATGGTACCATCATGGGAAATATATATTGGTTGTACAATTGATTACTATTGTTGTTGTACTGTTATTCTTGTGTGATCTTAATACAATACTTATTTGTTGGTAACAATTGGTGTGGTTTCACCATTGATCTTTGACAAACAGAATAACACATCTTTCTGCCGTGACTCCTCTCGGGGCTTGGAGGTACACCGTGACCGGGGTTTGGGGAGGAGCATGTAACAATATGTATGTGTGTGTGTGTGTGTGTGTGTGTGTGTGTATATGTATATATGTGTATGTATATGTGTGTGTATATGTATATATATGTGTGTATATGTATATATATGTGTGTATGTATGTATATATATATGTATGTATATATATATATATATATATATATATATATATATATATATATATATATATATATATATATATATATATATATATATATATATGTATATATATATATATAGATATATATATATACAGTATATATGGTTGTGGTGAGCGGGTTTGTGAGGAGGTGGTTGGGAGTGCCACGCTGTTTGACGAACATTGCCTTTTATGGTCAGGGTGAAAAACTCGTTTCCCTTGACATCATTAACCGAGGAGTTTAAGGTGGTGAGGGTGCGGGAGTTCATGATGTTGCGGGATTCAAGTGATGCAGTGGTAAAGAATGCTCTCACAGAGAAGAAGGGAAGTCAGAAGTGGAACGCTAGAGCAGATGTGGACGAGATGGAGGAGCGGTTGCAACAGGAGGAGGTCATGGGGATGGTACAGCATGGGGAGCATGGCTTGGGGTGGATGAAGCATGAGCAATGGGGAATGGCATGTGTGAAAGAGAGGAGGACGATGGTTGAGAGGGAGGTGAGAAGAAAGGAAGAGGAGGGGAGATATGTGAAAGCAGTCGGTCAGGCACAGCAAGGTGCTTGGACTAGGTGGGAAGGTGTGTGGGTGAGGATGTTGAAGTGGAAAGAGATTTGGAGGATGGAGCCAATATTGTTGAATTTCCTGTTGCGGGCAATGTATGATGTGCTTCCGTCACCAGTGAACTTGAGATTGTGGGGGTTGTTGCAGGAGGAGAGATGTTATTTGTGTGGAGGTGTGGGAACGGTGCAGCATGCACTGAGTGCATGTTCAGTAGCATTGGCAGCAGGACAATACAGGTGGCGACATGATCATGTGCTGGCGGTGGTGGTGCAGATGGTGCAACAAGAGGTGCTGAGGCCGAGAGAGAGAAGAGTGGAGAAGGAGACTGATGGGGGAGAGGTGTGGTTTTCAAGGAGGGCCAAGTGGTAAGAGGTGGAAAGAGGAGGAGGTGGAAAGCAAGAGGGCTGTCAGATGCTTGTGATTGGCAGTTGGTGGCAGACCTAAAGCCACAATTGGTATTCCCAGAGGAGATCTGTGTGACAAGGTTGCGGCCTGACATTGTCATTTGGTCAGGTGCAACAAGACAGGTCATCTTTGGGGAATTGTCTGTACCTTGGGAAGAGAACATGGAGGAGGTGCACGAGAGGAATAGAGGAAAGTACAGTGAGCTGGAGGCAGACTGCCGGGAGAAGGGTTGGCGAGTTTCGTGTCAGCCATTTGAGGTGGGGTGTGGAGGGTATATTGTTAATTCCTTTTCTGCATTTCTTGCTCGGTTAGGAGTGTGTGGGACAGAAAGAAGGAGGATGTGTGACAACGTGGCCCAGGTTGCCTTGAAACGCTCACTTTGGATATGGAGGAAGTTTATAGAGGCACGTTGAACGGTGTAGGTTGAGGTTATGGAATAGAAATGGAGTTATGTGTGTGTGTGTGTGTGTGTGTGTGTGTGTGTGTGTGTGTGTGTGTGTGTGTGTGTGTGTGTGTGTGTGTGTGTGTGTGTTTGGAGAGGTCCTGGGCTGAAAGGATCAAAACCTCGAGGAGGAACGGTGCCCAGCTGATGATCCATGCAGTCGGGAAACTAGTCAATTGCTTACGGGTTGACGTTCTTGCTTTAGGTGGAGAAACTATGTTTGAGGTTTGCAATTTAAATAAAGTTGAACATGGGATGTTGTGAAATTAACATCATTCACAGCAATCCTTTAAATTATTTATATTTACGTTTAGGAACAACCGATACTGTACAATTAAGCGTGTGTGTGTGTGTGTGTGTGTGTGTGTGTGTGTGTGTGTGTGTGTGTGTGTGTGTGTGTGTGTGTGTGTGTGTGTGTGAATAAAAGAGAGTGATAGAATTGTGAGGAACAGAAATGAAAAAACGAGATGTGTGTGTTTCAGGAGTGGGTCATGATTGGGTGTGGTTTTGCATGAATGGTTTTGCATGTTTTCATGAGTGGTGTTTGTTGTAAGGGTAGGTGGTTGGTTGGTGTTGTGTGTGGATTTGTGTGTATGAATGATCTGGTGTGTTTTTTTGGTGAGTGGTGAAGGGTATAAAGGTGGGTGTTTGAGTGTTCCACCATGTTTGTTTGGTGCTGTGTATTCTGGATGTGGAGGTGTTGTTGTTGTAGTCTGCATTCGCACTGGCTGGGGGTGGGGGTATGTACACATCCAGGTGTAGTTGCTGCATGTGGATGTGTATGTGCCCCTGCTGGCCCACCTTAGCTGACCTTATCGAGGTTGAAGGGCCGAAACGGGATGATGCTGAGGACCTCGACTGAGGACCCGGTCAGTGCGGCACACTTGTGACCAGGTGTGTTTTGAACTTATATATATATATATATATATATATATATATATATATATATATATATACAGTCACGTGAAAAAGTAAGTACACCCCATGTAAAGTTTTGACTTTTTCAACATATTTCAACATACAGCTATTTGATCTTCATTTCAACAATATTGATAGATAAAGGTGATATAATACAGACTTGGCATTTAATATGGAATTTTTTTTTTCTTGACTTGGGTTTACTTTCTTAACTCAGTATATCAATCTAGTGAGTTTCTTTTACACTTTGGTGATTTATTTGTTAAAAGAACCATGTCACTGATTGTCTGTCGCAGCAAGAAGTCAACAACAGGATTATATCACAGGTGGCGTGGCAAAATGTACGGACAGCTGCATTTGATGATTGGCTTCACAGTCGGGTATACAAGGGTTGTTGCATTCTGTATTAGTGGAAAACAACTGCTGCACGTCTCCAAAAGTTTTTGCCGCTTCCTCTGGAGATGGTCCGTCAACTCGACAATGCCGTTTGTCATGGAGTGGTGGCTTTACGAAATTACGGCATGAAACAGCGTGCTGTTGCTCGGCAGTATGGCATCACTCAAGGTCAAGTGTCAAAGATCCTGAAACGAAATGCTCAGAGGGGTGTCCCTACTCCAATACCGAGGCCAGGACGTCCCCGCAGAACCACAAGGAGGGATGATCACCAGCTGCACCGGTTAGTCCGCAATGGCCGTACCAAGTCAGCTAATCGGCTTAGGGCTGAGTGGCAGCAACTGACAAACGTGCCTGTATCCAGAAGGCGAGTCAACCAATGACTGGTTCAAGCAGGCTATCGTGCCAGGCGTCCCCTGAGAAAGCCACGCCTGACCAGACAACACCGCCAGCGCCGATTGCAGTGGGCCAGAGAGCACCGTCAATGGTAGCCAGGACACTGGAATCACGTGATCTTCAGTGACGAGTCTAGATTTCTGGTCTATCGTCAAGATGGTCGCGTCTGAGTGTGCAGACAAGTTCATGAAGCCTACAACAAAGATTGTATAGTGCCAAGAGTCCAAGCTGGAGATGGTGGGGTGACCGTTTGGGCTGCTTTTCATGCAGGGGGCAAAACTGACCTGGTTGTTCTGAATGGAAACCTGAACCAGTTCAAGCACAGGGCCATTCTGGAAGAAACATTGCTTCCATTTGCTCGTGCAGCCTTTCGAGGAAACTTTGTCTTCCAAGATAACAATGCACGGCCTCATCGTACTCGCATGATCCAACACTTTCTTGCTGACTGTGGTGTAGAGCATATGGAGTGGCCTGCCATGTCCCCGGATATGAATCCGATAGAGAACTTGTGGGCAGAATTAACGCGTCAAATCGACCACTTGGACCAGCAGCCTACCTCTGTGCGTGAATTGCAGCAGGCTATTGTCACTGCAAGGCAAGCGATTCCTGTCCAAACCTTGGCAAATCTCGTGAACAGCATGCCTCAACCGGTACGTACTCTCCTGAATGCTCGTAGGGGTTACACGAAGTACTGAACTGTAATTTTACTGTCCGTAATCCCAGTCGTAATTTAACTTTTGTTTTTGTTAAAAAAAATTTTGGCCAATGTGCAAAATAAAGATACTTCTGGAAAACGCACAGAAGTTTCACACAGTACTGTCCATGAATTGAGTTCGATGTCAGTTTACATCACTTTCAAGGATCAATTTATTTGTTTCGAAATGTCAAATGTGGTTTTTGTTTCTTTTAAAGGTCACATTAACAAAATCTAGAATAATTTCAACATAATTCCAAAGAACTTTTGGTTCTAAGACATCTTGAAAAGTAAGTTCACCCCCACAAAAAAATATTCCATATTAAATGCCAAGTCTGTATAACAAATATCATGAAACATTGACATTTTGTAGTCCATTGTATAATTTAAATAAACATAAATGCACATTTCGCATGTGGAAAAAGTAAGTACACCCCTACATTTATCACTACTTCAAATACCTAAAATTCGAATCAGGTGCAGCAGCTCAGGTGCAAATGATGAGAACATCGTTAGAGAGGATCTTGGAGGAACCTGTCTTATTTAAACCTCAGACATTTAGTTTGGTTTGCTCTTTTTTGTTGAAGTGTGCGGCATCACCATGCCTAGATCAAAAGAGCTCTCTGAGGCCTTCAGAAAGAAGGTTATAGATGCCTACGAGTCTGGGAAGGGAATTAAAAAGATCTCCAAACAATTTGAAATCAATCATTCGACTGTCTGGAAGATCATCTACAAGTGGAGCAGATTCCAAACAACTGCCAACTTGTTCAGGCCAGGCCGCCCCCAGCAAGTTCAGCCCGAGAGCAGACCGCAAGATGCTGAAAGAAGTCTCTAAGAACCCCAGAATGTCATCACGGGACCTACAGGTAGCTCTTGCCACTGTTGATTTCAAAGTGCACGAGTCTACCATGAGATAGCACCTGCACAAATTTGATCTACATGGGAGGTGTGCCAGGAGGAAACCTTTGCTGTCCAGAAAGAACATCAGGGCAAGACTAGAGTTTGCCAATGAACACCTAGGCAAAGACCAGCACTTCTGGAACAATGTGCTCTGGACAGATGAGTCAAAGGTAGAGCTATTTTGCCACAGTACCAGAAGACATGTTTGGCGAAAACCAAAGACAGCATTTGACCACAAGAACCTGATACCAACTGTAAAGCATGGTGGTGGAAATGTTTTGGTTTGGGGCAGCTTTGCTGCATCAGGCCCTGGGCATCTCACCATCATAGAATCCACTATGAATTCTTCATTGTACCAGAGGGTGCTTGAGGATAATGTGAGGCCATCTGTCGGAAAGTTGAAGCTCAACCGAAGGTGGACCTTGCAACATGACAATGACCCTAAACATACCAGTAAATCCACCAAGGAATGGCTGAAAAGAAAGAAATGGAGGGTTCTGGAATGGCCGAGTCAAAGCCTGGATCTAAATTGCATCGAGATGTTGTGGGGGGATTTGAAACGAGCTGTGCATGCAAGAAACCCCTCAAACATCGCACAGCTGAAAGAATTCTGCATGGAGGAGTGAGAAAAATTTCTCCCAGTCGATGTCAGAGACTGGTAGACAGTTATAAGAAACGCCTACTTGAGGTTGTTTCTGCCAAAGGGGGCAATACCACCTATTAGAGCCAAGGGTGTACTTACTTTTTCCACATGCGAAATTTGCGTTTATGTTTATTTAAATTATACAATGGACTACAAAATGTAAATGTTTCATGATATTTGTTATATTATATCACCTTTATCTATCAATATTGTTGAAATGAAGATCAAATAGCTGTATGTTGAAATATGTTGAAAAAGTCAAAACTTTACATGGGGTGTACTTACTTTTTCACGTGACTGTATATATATATAATATATTATAAAACGGAGTGTCCGTCCGTCCGTCCGTCCGTCCCTAAAATACTCCCTCAGTTTTTGGGCTAACTCCACCAAACCTCCTATGGAATGCTTTGGGGTCCCAGCGGATGTTGTAAGGTCAGTCGGAGGTTTCAAAAATTCCTCAATAAAATCATGATTTTGAAAATAACTCGATACGAACCAGCCGCGAATGCAGAAGTGGGCAGATGACGGTAATGAGCTGGTTTGATAATATCTCAATACAACCGTCATTTAAAACAGTATTTTGTTAAAGTATCAATTTATGATTATAAAGACGTTTGGAATTGAGTGAATACATTTACGATTTTGAATTCTCAATTGTATTCACCCAACCGTACGGAACTACTTCACATCCGGATTTAAATATTTGTTTATGACACAGATGTTGGTAAAAGTTTATTTTTTATATTAATGCTATTTAATTTGTGATTGGAGTTATGATGTTTAGAATGAAATTAGAAAAATAGGTGGTTTGCCACTGTTTTGTCTATACTCTATCCTCTTAAATGATGAATGTGTCAAGCAAGGAGGAAGCACGTACTACTTATAAAATGTTTCGTTTGACTCGGGGTTTTAACCACTGACCTCCCAGACTCAGAGCAGACGCTTTAACCATTACACCACTGAGTCTGGTCACACACACACACACACACACACACACACACACACACACACACACACACACACACACACACACACACACACACACACACACACACACACACACACACACACACACACACACACACACACACACACACACACACACACACACACACACACACACACACACACACACACACACACACACACACACACACACACACACACACACACACACACTCTTACTTTCCATCACCCTCCCCTCCCTCCCCCGTGTCCCCACATTTTTTGCGTACTCAATATGTATATGGCCTTTCGGTTTGTTTAAATTATGTAGGCTTGATATACACTGTCATGTGTGTATATGACCACGTGATCAGATACATGTGATGATCACAACTGTCTCCTTTATTGCATTAGTAAAAGTCACACGGGCTTGAGGGGCCAAACGACTTCTTCCCGTGTTGGAATTCCTTGTATTTTCCTGACATACACACTTGGGAAATGATTATTCTATATAAAATCCATATTTAGGATGTTTCAAAAGATTCAATGCACTGAACGAAATGCTTATGTTTCACATGTTTGTTAATCTTAAAATTAAAGTGTATGATGCAACAGTTCAATAATTTTCAAAGCTAGTACACCTGGAGTTCCCCACGGGAGCAGCAGGAAGGGCCATTCCTTTCTGGGTTATATAGATTACAGTAGATCTTGGGTCGGGCCTCAAGAACATCGGTGGTGTGTTCATTTACCAAATTTTTTGTGGAGAGCGCGCCAAGTGGTTTCACCATTCGAGCAAGCACTCCATTCAAAACTGTTGATAAGGAACGTCTGGCTTGGCAAGCGCTAGCTAGCTGCTTGGTAACTAAACAAACCCCATGTTTCCTCCCTTTCCGTTTAGTGTTAAAGAGCAGTTGCGACTGTTTCAAAACGTGTTTGTGGTTTATAATATTTTTACTTCTGGTAAGGAGTGCTCCGACCAAAATGGCATGATAAGATGTTAATAAACGTTAACACGGCGTTTGTTGAAGGAGGAAACACCCCTTGGGAGACTGGATATTATTAGTATTAATATTGTTTTGTAAGAACATTAATATTATGCTATTATATTTTGTTGTTGTTACTTTTGTTATTAGAAGCGGCCTTGGAAAAATGCCACGATAAAGCTATCTTAACATGGATATACACCTCAACACATAACCCCATTGGCAGGGTAAAACCCTTTTTTGCAGAGAAAACCCCCTCGTGCCTCGTGGAGGGGGGGGGGGGGGGTGGGGGGAGGGATGAATGCGCTGCAACCTTCATTGTGTAACCCTTAGTCATCCTGTCAAGTTTGGTTGAGATTGGATAAGTAACGACAGAATGTATCGCATCAAATGTCGTCAGACACACAGACAGACAGACAGACAGACACCAAATTGCTTATTTTAATTTGATGATGAAGTCCTCTGATGTCTTTGTTGTACTTGACAATAAAGTGTCTTTTGCATAAGAGGTATTAAGTTAATTACACTTCCTTTTGAACCTGTTTTCAGCCATTTGTGAGCTCCCAGAAATTTACTTTGATGTATTATTTAATTTTCGGACCACCAATTACTTCTCCAAGGTGTGTGTGTGTGTGTGTGTGTGTGTGTGTGTGTGTGTGTGTGTGTGTGTGTGTGTGTGTGTGTGTGTGTGTGTGTGTTCTTCATACCCAAAGAAGGCCGTTTAAATTGTAAATGTATGAACCACCTGGTCAATTTGTTTATAGCGCAGAGGCTCCTGCCGAGACATGAACCACACTATGCTTTAGCAAGCAGGTGTAACTTGGTGTCAAGGAACCTCGAAGAAGACAAAATCACTTGCTACCTGCAGCCCAAGTCCAGGCAGGAATTTGTAATTGTTCATGGTGCCGGCGATAACTCGTTTACTCTTCATGAAGAACCCTATGGGATCTTTATCATTCACCAACTAATGTGTGATGGGTGTGCCATTCCATCCGAGGATGGCACCCAGTTTAACGTCCATCCGAGGATGGCACCCAGTTTAACGTCCATCCGAGGATGCACCCAGTTTAACGTCTATCCGAGGATGCACCCAATTTAACGTCCATCCGAGGGAAGGTACATAGTTTAACGTCCATCCGAGTATGCTCCCAGTTTAACGTCCATCCGAGGATGGCACCCAGTTTAACGTCCATCCGAGGATGCACCCAGTTTAACGTCCATCCGAGGATGCACCCAGTTTAATGTCCATCCGAGGATGCACCCAGTTTAACGTCCATCCGAGGATGCACCCAGTTTAACGTCCATCCGAGGATGACACCCAGTTTAACGTCCATCCGAGGATGCACCCAGTTTAACGTCCATCCTCGGATGCACCCAGTTTAATGTCCATCCTCGGATGGCACCCAGTTTAACGTCCATCCGAGGATGGCACCCAGTTTAACGTCCATCCGAGGATGCACCCAGTTTAACGTCCATCCGAGGATGCACCCAGTTTAACGTCCATCCGAGGATGCTCCCAGTTTAACGTCCACCCGAGGATGGCACCCAGTTTAACGTCCATCCGAGGATGGCACCCAGTTTAACGTCCATCCGAGGATGCTCCCAGTTTAACGTCCATCCGAGGATGGCACCCAGTTTAACGTCCATCCGAGGATGGCACCCAGTTTTACGTCCATCCGAGGATGGCACCGTTTAACGTCCATCCGAGGATGACACCCAGTTTAACGTCCATCCGAGGATGGCACCCAGTTTAATGTCCATCCTAGGATGACACCCAGTTTAACGTCCATCCGAGGATGGCACCCAGTTTAACGTCCATCCGAGGATGCACCCAGTTTAACGTCTATCCGAGGATGCACCCAGTTTAACGTCTATCCGAGGATGCACCCAGTTTAACGTCTATCCGAGGATGCACCCAATTTAACGTCCATCCGAGGGAAGGTACATAGTTTAACGTCCATCCGAGTATGCTCCCAGTTTAACGTCCATCCGAGGATGGCACCCAGTTTAACATCCATCTGAGGATGACACCCAGTTTAACGTCCATCCGAGGATGGCACCCAAGTTTAACGTCCATCCGAGGATGACACCCAGTTTAACGTCCATCCGAGGATGGCACCCAGTTTAACGTCCATCCGAGGATGCACCCAGTTTAACGTCCATCCGAGGATGCACCCAGTTTAACGTCCATCCAAGGGAAGGTACACAGTTTAACGTCCATCTGAGGGAAGGTACACAGTTTAACGTCCATCTGAGGGAAGGTACACAGTTTAACGTCCATTTGAGGGAAGGTACACAGTTTAACGTCCATCCGAGGGAAGGTACACAGTTTACCGTCCATCCGAGGGAAGGTACACAGTTTAACGTCCATCCGAGGGAAGGTACTCAGTGTAACGTTCATCCGAGGGAAGGTACACAGTGTAACGTCCATCCGAGGGAAGGTACACAGTGTAACGTTCATCCGAGGGAAGGTACACAGTGTAACGTTAATCCGAGGGATGTTACACACATTGATGAATTTCATTGACAAATCACTATGAAACACCGGGATGACTGGGTCAGGATTCGAACCCAGGCTAGCCAGCTTAGGGGTGAGTGTGCATACCTCGAGGATTAGGCCATTTTGACAGCCTTTGTAAAATTTATTACTTGAACAAGTGTATCGAGGTAGAAATGCAAATCTAAAGAATTATACTAAGTATTACATTGATACCTGTGATTTAACTACGACCTTTGCGCGTCACGAATTAAGCGGTGTTAAAATCGATCTCTTCTTTCCTTTGTTACAATCGATTACTTCATCCCTCCCCTCCCCCACACACATGACGTCATGCCATCAATACAGTATTAAAAAATATACAAGGCAGGTTCATCAAATTACTGGAAACCAATATGATGTATTATGTTGTTTACTCTCAGGGTATTTAACCGAATCGGCCGCATTATTTTCAAAGTTAATTCTATAATTGACAAATCGATTATTAAATTATTCCGACGATGATTATTTTTTATTTATTTCCGTGTTGGCCATTTTTGACGACATTTCCGCCGGCAAGCGCATTCGTGACGCTCCAAAAGGCGTCGCACCTTAAGGATTCCCGGCTTGGAAAAGAGCGAGCGCGAAATGATTATGTGCACAATCGATACATAGTTCTTCATTAATTCCGAGCTCCTTGCCAGGAATTAGGTGCACGAGACGCTCGTTTCGGCAGGTGCGCTCAGTGAATGCGCAATAGTTTGACATCGTGACCGTCACGGGCTGCTGCGTTCGTTCGTGCAGGCGCACACCTTTACCTGTAGAGTTTTTTAAAATTAATAATGAGCAATATTATCGAGATCGAGCCAGACTCGGGCTGTTTTCTGTGCTGTGCAAATTTTCTTACAAAACCCAAATCTTCACTCATGGATGTAAATCTATGGAAAATAAAGAAGTGTCTTTGTTCATCTACAACGAGCGGTTCAGGTGTACAATCGTGTGGGTATCTAAATTGATCACGTGTACTTTGTGGAGCGTGAGTATGTGTATATATATATATATATATATATATATATATATATATATATATATATAATATAAACCCAAAAATAGCTTGATCACGTGTACTTTGTGGAACGTGAGTATATACATACAGGTAATATAAACCGAAAAATGTATACAGACGAGCACCACTCGACACGTAGCGCATTACGGGTGCGGTCACCTTGAAACCTCTTGTGACGTTCGGTCAGAATTTGCTCTCAGATTATATCGATCTTCATGGGACTGTACATTTCCGCAGATATCGGTGATTACAAAATTTGCATCCGTTCGCAATTAAGAAGCAATTTTCCTTCGTTATATCCAGGTATCGATATCATGTACTACCTGTACCTAGTACCATGGTACGTGCGCGAGACGCACAGTCCGATACTCGTCCGTTGTGATCATCAAATGCGAAGGAGCAGATATTGTGACATCTATACGGTATTGGAAGTTCCTTTAAAATAAATAAATAAATCTTTGTTCCATCGGCCATCACCAAAGTCATCCTCCCCGCCCTCATTCGCTGCAGGACGAACCTTGATTGTTTAATCGGCTTAACCCTCGATTTATCGCAGCCGTTACAAATAAATGTGCCAAAACGTCGAGCAAACAGGACTGATCGCGGTGCCAGCAGCTCGGAGTGCGAATTACAGCATGTAAATAAATGCGCATCGATTCGCCCGCCGAGTGCGCCCCGGACTCATTGGGACTCGGCTCGGTGGCGCCTGCGTTGCGCTTTTCACATGGTCATGGATCCGACAGCCTGCGACTCGGAATCCATCGCGACCTGCCTTGGCCCTTCCCCTCGCACCCGCATCCCTCAGGCATAAATGGTGCTGAAATGGACAGCCTTTTTTTTTTCTTTCTTTTTTTGGGATACAAGATCGACACTCGTGTAAGAGCTAACATTAATTACAAAAAAAAAACCGACACACAAACATACAATAAAGGGAGCGGGAGACAAGATGGGGAGAGAGAGGGAATGCGAGCGTTTCCACCAAAATATCGATTATTCTGATTGAATGAACCGCAACTGCGTCACACATAAGCATTTGCGTATTCATTAAAAGATGTATTTTTGTTATTAAATCGAGGAACCGCTTCGTTGAGCGCGGTTTATAGAGCGAGGGGGTGCGCGGCCAAAGGCCTGGCCGGAGCATATGGTGTGCGCTGCGAGGGCGCAGATGTGGACGCAACGGGGCACAGCGGGGGGAGCGGACGCGCTGACACTTTCCATTATAAGACTCCGATTCGAGAGGGTCTAAGCTAAGCCGCCGTGAAAGTCCACACTTTGCGCTTTTTGTTCTTGTATACGATCGGTATAAATCCTTACTCTGGCTTCTCGAATTCGCTCTGTTCGAGCAAAAGGTTTCACCTTCCCTCACCCCGCCGTGCTCACCCTTCTGTAACATTCGTCCGACGTGCCGCGAATACACATCGCCCCGTTACGTGTGCACCTGCTCTGTATGCCGAGTCTGTGCGCAGCGCCGGTGCCCTTAAGGAATGCAGAAGTGAGCTTTCTGTGAGATGCCGTTCGTTTCGCTCACCTGAGTGAGCAACGTGGAAAGAACAATCGCTCTGAAATTTGGCAAAAGGTCACGTGTGCAGGTACACGTTTCTCCGAAACATGTGTGTTTAGCATGGAGCATAGACAAAGGACGCTGGGAAGGCAATGGCAAACCACCTACAATAACCCTTGCCAGGAAACCGCTTCGGCAACACCAACGCTCTGTAAAGTGTGGTATCTAAAAAAAACAAAAAAACATTTTGTATGCACATCGGGGATTTGCTTGCAATCAGCAAGCATACCCCACTGGTATGTCTGAGTTGGTTGTTATCCCCATATATGGGTTTGAGAAGGTGGAACTGAGGCCTCCCAGGTCTCAAAGTGTCCACGTGTGTGTGTGTGTGTGTGTGTGTGTGTTTCGTCGAGCATCATGATCGTGGAAACCTTGGGATGCATTATTGTGCCGTTTCTTTGTGATGTCACGAAACCTTTTTTTTTTTTTAGTGCGAAACAAAACGTTTCTCAGAATGAGAAAAGCTTGGGATCAAACCATCCCTGAGATATATAATATTTAAAAATGAAAACCACACAAAATAATTTATAGTTCTGCTTGGCTAAAAGCACGGAACGTCATTATTCTCATGGTATATTCACAAATATGATGTTTATCACTACGTTTCATCAATGAAACAGCAGATAAATAAATAAATACATAAATAAAACAGTCAAATTCATTTCGTTCGTCATCATTCTGCTGGTCAGTTAGAAATGGTCATCTCTAGCCCGGGCCTATTCCGCATCTGGGGCCTTTGTTGTGGCGTCCTCTCCCCGAAGCGTCAGGGTCCGGTCAAGCCGGAGGTCGCAGATGTTATCATCGGCACGGACAGGAAAAGGGGGACAAAGAAAGGATTTCGCACGCTCGGCGAGCTCGGCACGCGTCGACTTCGAGGGTGGGGCTCAGGCAACGGGAGCCGGAGCACTTCACCATAGAGACCCTTTTTGTGGCCCTGTGCGGGGAGGGTAGATGTATTGACGTGTGTAAGAGAGCCAGACCGTGTTAACACCAGGCAGAGGCAAGACCCTTTTTGTGGTCCTGTGCGGGGAGGGTAGATGTATTAACGTGCGTGAGAGAGCCAGACTATGTTAACACCAGGCAGAGGCAAGACCCTTTTTGTGGTCCTGTGCGGGGAGGGTAGATGTATTGACGTGCGTGAGAGAGCCAGAACATGTTAACACCAGGCAGAGGCAAGACCCTATTTTGTGGCACTGTGCAGGGAGGGTAGATGTCGTGACATGTGTAAAAGAGCCAGACCCTTTTTGTGGCCCTGTACGGGGAGGGTAGATGTATTGATGTGTGTAAGAGAGCCAGACCATGTTAACACCAGGCAGAGGCAAGACCCTTTTTGTGGCCCTGTGCGGGGAGGGTAGATGTATTGACGTGCTTAAGAGAGCCAGACCATGTTAACACCAGGCAGAGGCAAGACCCTTTTTTGTGGCTTTGTGCAATGAGGGTAGATGTATTTATGTGCGTAAGCCAGACCATGTTAACACCAGGCAGAGGCAAGACCCTTTTTGTGGCCCTGTGCAGAGAGAGTACATGTATTGACACGCGTAAGAGAGCTAGACCATGTTAACACCAGGCAGAGGTAAGACTTTCCACTTGCACGACCCTCTCAGGAGCTCCCAAACAACGAGCGAATTAAGCAGGCAGCAATTATTTTTAGAATGACATTTCTCACCACCTAATCTAGTATCCCTGCCTTTCTCCTGCGAACTATTATCGATCCGTCCTCTCATTAGCGTAACGCCTTTCAACAGGAACGCCCCGACGAGCAAACGACCCTGACGCAGAGTCTCCTGCCGTTCGCAAAGAACGCGTCGTGTGTCCATCGCTCCACAATGGACATGATCGCAAGCACAAGTCTGGTTTACTATGTAGTACGTGTAGTTTACCGTCCTAACCATGAATCCTTCAATTTGCACTTCATATAATGCAGGAATCTCTTAACCAGTTCGGTAGTTATTTGCTGCATAATAATTGCCGAGTGAGTCTTAGGACGTACCGGCGAGACGGAGTGCAGACATGCGTTGAAACTCCGGCTCTTGCAGCCACTTCCACATCCGCCGAAAGGTCTCTCTGCCCGATTTAAGCTTGCTCCACGGCTTGGGGTTGCGGAGCAGGTCTGAGAGCGTGCCCTGTGAGCGACATAGAACCCTCTGCGCGAAGATCGCCTGCGGGATGCTGTAGCGCTTGAGCTCCGATGTTATGCGCTGTGCCACCTCACGTGTGTTAATCTCCTCCAACTGGCTGCCTGCAGAACCGAGGCAAACTCCACTTCCTCCATTTCCAGCACCTGCTCCAGGTGGTCCACCACCCATTACCATTCCTTGACCTACTGAGTGTTCGTGACTCAGAACGCCATGCTGCTGGGTACTTTGGTGGTGCATGTGGAGAGGGTGGGAGGCATGAAGGTGGTGGTGTGGATGATGAGGGTGGTGAGGATGATGGTGATGGTGAGGATGATGAGGGGGTGTCGGGTGTTGCCCGTGGTTGTGATGAAGCGCCATCATTCCAGCGGGCGGCGTGAGATGCTGCGGTTCGCTGTGGCCCATCAATGCGGCGTGTGTGGCCTCGAAGGCCACCTGGGGTGGTGGTAGTGGAAGCATTTTCTCTCCTCCACCTGCCCCTCCACCGGTGGCGATATGTGCAGCGTATGGAGATCCAAGAGGTTGCTGTGAGCCGGGGATGCTGGAAAGTCCGTTGACAGAGGCAGGTGATGACGAAAGAGGCGATGGTAAACCATGACCCATTGCAGCGAGCTCTTTGTGATGATGGTGGTGGTGGTGGTGGTGGTGGTGATGGTGGTATGGGTTGTATATATTGTTCATTGGCGATGGAAGACTTCGTTCATCTCTCATGAGAGTGAAGCTGCCATTTACATTTCCAGGGAGACGTTGGGCATGTGGATGGTGAGCAGGGTGAGGGTGAAACTTCTCAGACACGCTGGAGATGGAAGGAAGTGACTGCAGAGGGGCAAGTGCAGGGTATGGTCCCCCGACAGTCATGGACCCCGGTGGCGACTCGCAAGCCATGCTCATGGCTGGATGGAGATGACCCGTGGTGGCCAAAGCCGGGTGCTCACCTCGATAATCGCCACCGTCCAAGAGGGTGCCCATGCCTGCCACCATGGATGGTCTGCAGTGCGCGATCGGCATCAAATCGCAGGCGCTGCTCTGTTCAATGTGCTGCACACCCAAGCCATCCAGGCCGAGCTCCACATTCATTATTCCTGAGTTGGAGAGGCATTGATACCTCGCCGTGGTACCCGACTTTCCTCTATCCTACCTGCTGGCCTTCATCCCTCCTCCTCCTCCACCTCCTCCACTTCCACCTCCTGCTGGCTGTCGACTCCACAAGTTGTCTCCTCCTGTGCACCCTCTGTCCTTCTTCCTCCTTCTCTTCCTCCTCCTCCTCCTCCTCTTTGTCGTCGTCCTCCTCAAAATAAATTCCTCAACACTCTTTCATGCAGGTCGGCAGGTATTTGCAGTGGAAGTTGGAGGTTCTCTACACCTCCTCCTTGTTCTCTCCCCCTCTTGGATGGTTCTGGTATTCCGGTTTGATGTTCCGTCCTCGCGTGGCTCTCCAAGTCATATCCAGGGCTGCCTCGTACCCCGAACTGCCCAGGCCTCCGTCATTTCCGAGACTCCTCCAACCTGCATTGTGTTGCTGGTGGTGCCACAACTTCTTGATCCTTGCCTTTGTCTCTTTTGTCTTTGGCTTTGTTCGCGTTTCCCGTCTTTTTTTTTTTCTTTGATCTTTCTGGAGAAGATAAATAAACGACCATGAGTTGGAGAGTTCTCAACCAGATCTTTTGGGCGGGGCACACCTGAAAAGGAGTGACAGAAAAATAAAAATAAAAACAGAGGTAGGGGATGAAGATAAGAGCGTGGCAAAGATGAGGAGAGAGCAGCAGCCTGGAGGAGGAGGAGGAGGCTAAAGAGGAGGAGGAGGAGGATACCGAATGAGAGCCGGACACTTCGGGCACAAACCGTGCGCCCGGCGCTCACAAGCGCCGTTCTATCGAGTGTCTCCACGACCCTCCTCCCGCGACGAGCGCCGTCTGAGCTGGGACGGACCAGGCGTGGCATAAACGTGCTTACCTGACGTCACGATAAGCACGCCCTGCTGTGTGCCGCGCACCGTGCAAGCTCCAGTACCACGCACCCCTACCCTCCCTCAACCCTACCCCTCTCCCTCCCCTATTCATCCATACCCTTGCTATCTGTATTTTCGCCACCCCCATCCCCCCTTCCCTCTTCCCCACATTTTTGCAGCCGACGTTTCAGGTAGCCGAGTGCGACGCATCCCTCCGTTGCATCCTCTTCGCCCGCCCATGAGGGCTTTTAATTGGCCGCTCCAAGATAATGCCGGGAAGCAAATTCACAATGAGCCCCCTTTTCGAGTACGATGTTCGTTTTGAGGAACAACACACCCCACGACACGTCAACATCTGTACCTTCGATTTTATTTTATTTTTTTCCTTCCTCGTGCGTCATGTTGATCCCCGAGCAAGAAATACATAAAATATCAATTGGGGGAAAGATTTCCAGACGAGTGTTTAAATCTGCTATGAGTAACCATCAGTAGTTGGTTATTCGACTATTAATTAATAATCACTGCTTAACGTATTTGTATCGATAAAAAAATCATTTAGCTCTTCAAGAAGCCGAGATTTATGAAGAGAGAAACAAGCTCGATATAGAATGTACAATTCATATAACATTAGCCTTTCACTTACAGAGTGGCAGACTCAAAGGAATTATATTTGGAACGAGAAATGCTCAGGATAAAAACGACTCACCGAAATCGCCGAATGAAAAAACGATCAATCTGCCGTTACCTGCATGAACGATTAGCCAGGTGTACATGTCCGTAGGGAAAAGTGCTTCACATCCCTGCCTCGCATTACAAAACCTTTTTCTGTGCATCATTATAAATATATATATATATATGTATATATATACATATTTCTAAATACATACATATTAATTTATAAATAAATACATACATATTAATTTATTTCTAAATACATACATATTAATTTATTTCTAAATACATACATATTAATTTATAAATAAATACATATTTATTTCTAAATACATACATATTAATTTATTTCTAAATAGATACATATTAATTTATAAATAAATACATATTTATTTCTAAATACATACATATTAATTTATTTCTAAATACATACATATTAATTTATAAATAAATACATATTTATTTATAAATACATACATATTAATTTATTTCTAAATACATACATATTAATTTATTTAAAAGCCATACATATTAATTTATTTATAAATACAAACATTAATTTATTTATAAATACATACATATTAATTTATAAATAAATACATATTTATTTATAAATACATACATATTAATTTATTTATAAATATATACATATTAATTTATTTATAAATACAAACATATTAATTTATTTATAAATACAAACATATTAATTTATTTATAAATACATACATATTTATTTATAAATACATACATATTTATTTATAAATATATACATATTAATTTATTTATAAATACATACATATTAATTTATTTCTAAATACATACATATTAATTTATTTCTAAATACATACATATTAATTTATTTATAAATACATACATATTAAATTATTTATAAAGCCATACATAATAATTTATTTATAAATACATACATATTAATTTATAAATACTTACATATAAATTTATTTATAAATACATACATATTTATTTATAAATACATACATATTTATTTAAAAATATATACATATTAATTTATTTATAAATACATATTAATTTATAAATACTTACATATTAATTTATTTATAAATACATACATATTTATTTATAAATAAATACATATTTATTTATAAATATATACATATTAATTTATTTATAAATACATACATATTTATTTATAAACACATACATAATAATTTATTTATAAATACATACATATTAATTTATAAATACATACATATTAATTTATTTATAAATACACATAATAATTTATTTATAAATACAAACATATTTATTTATTTGTAAGTACATACATATTTATTTATTTTTAAATACATACATATTTATATATTTATAAATACATACATATTTATTTATTTATAAATATATACATATTTATTTATTGATAAATACATACATGTTTATTTATAAACACATACATAATAATTTATTTATAAATACACACATATTAATTTATTTATATATATATATTGTTGCGGTTTTGAGTTTTATACAATAAAGGTTAAATTTCCCCCTCATAGTTAGTCACACAACAACACGTAGCCTCGCGATAGTTCAGTTATCTCTTAGTATTTGTGAGCATTGTCCTTTTCCTGTGTTAGTTTTGTGTTGAGTAGAATAATGAGAGTAGGTCCTTTTCATACTTCCATTGCCTTATGCCTCTTACGCCTCTTTGTGCTGCCTTTGGGTTTTTGGCGCGAATTAACACGAGGCAGGCCTAGCAGGTCGGGTCGGGACCGAATGAGGACGGCGAAGAAGCTGACGGTAAGCGCGAGCCGCCAATCAGGGCTTAGAGGGTGTGGCTGCAGCACTGCGTCACGGGGTGTGGTTGGAACGATCGAGAAGGCTCAGGGCGTGTCCATATAACCCGTTGCAAACAACACGTAGCCTCTCGATAGTTCAGTTATCTCTTAGTATTTGTGAGCATGGTCCTTTTCCTGTGTTAGTTTTGCGTTGAGTAGAATAATGAGAGTAGGTCCTTTTCATACTTCCATTGCCTTATGCCTCTTACGCCTCTTTGTGCTGCCTTCGGCTTTTTGGCGCGAATTAACACGATGCAGGCCGAGCAGGTCGGGTTGGTACCGAATGAGGGCGGCGAAGAAGCTGACGGTAAACGCAAGCCGCCAATCAGGGCTCAAAGGGAGTGGCTGCGGAAATGCGTCACAGGGCGTGGTTGGAACGTTCGAGAAGGCACAGGGCGTGGCAAATATAACCCGTCGCGCAAAGCCCCCAAGAGCAGTTGGCAGAAGAAGAG
>NC_136266.1:40202079-40212079 GCF_964187855.1 Myxine glutinosa | reverse complement strand
AATGTATACTGCCCTAGTGCGAACTCTGCAAGAAGTGCTTTTCTTCACAAGTTAGCAGGTTTTTTAAGCACTATTGACCTGTCCATGTTGGTTTGCTTGGGGGGAGACTACAACTGTACCCTCAACCCACAACTTGATAGAAACACTCCTGAGCCTCATCCACCGAGTGCGAGGCCTTTGGCACAGCTCATTAAAAAATTTCAACTTGTGGATGTGTGGCGGGCACAGAACCCTAATATCCGGCAGTACACATGGGTTTGTGCCGCAAGAAATCTTTTGACAATGGCTCGTTTGGATAGAATTTATGTTAACCATGATAAGGTAAATCTTGTCAAGAATTCATATATAAGGCCATCTGGTTTTTCTGATCATCACATAGTTGTTGTTGTATGTGGCCTACCTCATCACATGTGTAGAAGTGCATATTGGACTTTCAATGTCAAACTTTTACAAAGTGAGCATTTCAAAGAAGCATTCAGAATGGTATGGAAGGAATGTGAAATGCAAAAGTTTTCCTACCTAAATTTAAGGCAATGGTGGGATTGCACAAAATCCCAAATTAAGTGTTTTTGCCAGCAATACTGTCGTTATAATACCTGTAACACACTCGGTGTGATAACTGCCTTAAAAAACGATATACTTTATTGTGAGCAGAAATCTGGAATGTCCAATGAAAATGTCCAGCAGTTGTCAGAGAAAAGAACACTACTGGCTGAAATGGTGAGAGAGCGTGCATCTGGTGCTTTCGTCCGACTGCGAATGGACAATATCCAACTTGACAAACCAAACAAAGACTTTTTCAACCTGGAAAAGACAGCCAAGACCCCTCAACAAATTCACGCTTTGCGCTCTTCTGCCGGTGCGCTTCTGTCTTCTCAAAGTGACATCAAAGATGAATTACGAAACTTTTATTCAAAGCTGTTTGCCTTGAGAACTGTGAACCAGGAAAACAGAAACGAGATGTTTGAACTGCTCCCATCTCTGTCTGAAGACCAGCGACAACAACTGGAGCCTGGCATCTCTCTCGGAGAACTTACTGTTGCTCTTAAAGGAATTCAAGATGGGAAAGCCCCTGGACTTGACGGCCTCCCAGTTGAATTTTACAAGGCCTTTTGGGACATTCTAGGCCCTACTCTACTTGACATCTTTCATGATAGCCTTGAACAAGGTGAATTGCCACTAAGTTGCCGGAGGTCAGTTTTGTGTCTCCTTCCAAAAAAAGGGAACTTGCAAGACGCCACAAATTGGCGGCCTGTGTCACTCCTAAATACGGACTATAAAATACTGTCGAAGGCGCTCGCGATACGTCTAAAGGAAGTCATCCCCCTTTTGATTGATATTGATCAGTCTTATTGTGTTCCTGAGCGTTCTATTTACGATAACATTTTTTTGGTGAGAGACTTGATCAGTCTCGGTCGTACTACATCTCATGGTTTTGGTTTGGTTCTTTTAGATCAAGAAAAAGCTTTTGACAGTGTTGACCATTCTTTTTTGTTTGCTGTACTACAGAGAGCTGGTTTTGGACAAAATTTTGTTTCCTATGTTAAGTTGTTGTATGAAAATGCATCCTGTCTGTTGAAGGTAAACAACAGCTTATGTTGCCCTTTTCCCTTTCAGCGAGGCATCCGTCAGGGCTGCCCGCTTTCAGGAATGCTATACAGTCTCTCGGTCGAACCTTTACTAGCTTTGCTCCGAAACTCAGTGGAAGGAGTCTCCTTAACAAAAAACCACAAAATGGTTACTTCAGCTTATGCGGATGACATTTGTGTTGCTGTTTCCAGCCAAAATGATGTGGGTGAGGTCTTTCGATGTCTGTCCCAGTTTGAGCTCGCCTCCACGGCAAAAGTAAATTGGAACAAAAGTGTTGCCTTATGGGTGGGCCCCAGTCCACCTTCCTCAGCTCTGCCTGTGTTACCAGGAGGAATGCAGTGGAACAAAGAGGGGTTTAAATATTTAGGGTTATTTCTCGGAGTCCAAGCATATGAACAAAAAAATTGGGAGGGTTTCTTGGAAAGAATCAAGCAGAAACTGGCTAGATGGAAACGGTTGCACCACCTTCTATCGCTTAAGGCAAGGGTGACAATAATAAATAACCTGGTGGTTCCTTTTATTTGGCATAAAGTTATCCCCCTCCAACCTCCGAGATACTTGGTCACAGGCATTCAGAGGGTTCTAACTCAGTTTTTCTGGGGAGGCCATCATTGGCTTGGACCAGACACGGTGTGCAGACCCCGAAATGCAGGTGGCCAAAGCTTGATACATGTTCCGAGTCGGATAATGGCTTTCCGCATGTGGACGATAAAGCGTTTATTGTATGGTGAGTGTGTCCCGTGGCGGCCTCTCACAAACGCTTGGCTGCAGGAAGCAGATGGGTTGAAGTATGACCGAGAGCTCTTCCTCATGGACCTGCAGCATGTCAACACGACTCTGCTCCCCGAGTTTCATCAGAGCCTTCTGAATGCCTGGCAAGTCCTTGGAATACAACGATTAGAGGTGTCCTACGATGCAAAAAAATATATGCATGAGCCATTGGTTCTGAATCCTTTATTCCCTGAAATTTCAACCTCCAGGTCATTTATGCATTGCTTCACCTGTAATGGAATAAACAGAGTGCGGGACCTGATGAAGCCTTCCCTAAATGGATGGTTATCCACCGGTTCTCTCACATCAAAAGTGGGGGTTCGGTCATCTAGAATGGTGGACAAAGTTTTGAGAGTTGTGATCAAAACTTTCAGGGAATTAAATATCGGGTGGACTGGGGCAGATGAAGTGGTGGACTCTCGTCTCTATTTCCCCGAGCTCCAAGTCACCTCAAAAAAACAACAGGGTGTCTTCTCAAAGTCAGATGGTTGCGGTGTGTTCCATGTGATGGAAAAAAAAGTTATTTATGGGATATGCCAAGAGGTGCTTATACCGGGTTTCACAAAACCTTTAAAAAATCGGTGGGATGAGATCATTCCGGCTAATTCGTTCCTATCTCCAGTGTGGAAAGAGATGTATAGGTCTCCAACCTTAGGTCGAACCGGAGACTTAAATTGGAGACTAGTTCATCAGGCCCTGGTCACCAAATACTTACTTAATAAGTTTGATCCTTCTGTACTGAATGTTTGTCCTTTTTGTGAAGAGGCTGAAAATGTGACCCATGCTTTTGTGAAATGTAAGAGATTGGTACCCCTTTTTTGTTTCCTCCAACAGCTCTTTTATAAATTTCAGTTTGTTTTTTCTGTTGCAATTTTTGTGTATGGCATTGAAAGGAGCACCAAGAACAAGACAGCGGTCCCTTTCTTGAATTTTCTGTGCGGAATTGCTAAACTCGCAATATATAAAACTAGAAAGATCAAATTGAGTGGCAGAGATGAAAATGTGATGTTTTGCTTCAAAGGAATAGTGTCGGCCCGGATAAGTTTCGGCAGTGTGAACGACGATTGTTTTACAGATGAGGTGTTGAGTTTGTTTTTGTAAATTATACCTACGCTCAATGTCCACATATACATGTATATACATTCTTTTTGCTTGTACAACTTTCTTTTTCTTGTAAAAATTTTGCGGTGTTCTTCCATGTGTGTTTTGATACTTTTATAATAAAAGCACATAAAAGTCTCCTCTTGTCTGTTTCACTCCCCTCTCTCTTCCTGTCTCTCTCCCTCTCTCCTCCTCTGTATCTCTCCTTGTATTAACTCCCGTCTCTCTCCTTGTCTATCCCAACCCTCTCTCTCTCTCCCCTTGTCTCTCTTATTGTCTGTCTCTCCCTTCCATTGTATCTCTTCATGTCTGTCTTTCCCCTCTCCCCCTCTTTTTTGATCCCCACTCCTCTCTCTCTCTCTCTCTCTCTCTCTCTCTCTCTCTCTCTCTCCTTCCCTTCCCTTTTTTCCTTTCGTTCTGCTATTCCTTTCTCTTTTTCTTCCCCCTCTCTCCCTTTTTCTCTCCCCCTTCCCCTTTTTTCTCTCCTCTCTTCCTCTCCCTCTCTTTCTTTTATACACCTCTCTTTCTTTCATCCCTCTCTCCCCACCCCTCTCTCTCTATTTTCTTGTCTGTTTCACTCCCCACCCTCTCTCTCTTCCCCCCTTGTCTCTGCCCACCCTGTCTCTCCCCCCCTCTCTTTCTTGATCCCCACTCTTCTCGTTCCTTCCCTTTTCTTTTTTCCTCTCGTTCTGCTATTCCTTTCTCTTTTTCTTCCTCCTCTTCCTTTCCCTCTCTTTCTTTCATACACCTCTGTTTCTTTTATCCGTCTGTCCCCACCCCTGTCTCTCAATTTTGTTGTCTGTTTCACCCTCCACCCTCTCTCTCTCTCTCTCTCTCTCTCTCTCTTCCACCCTTGTCTCTCTTCATGTCTGCCTCTCCTCCTCTCTTGCTTGATCCCCACTCTTCTCGTTCCTTCCCTTTTCTTTTTTCCTCTTGTTCTGCTATTCCTTTCTCTTTTTCTTCCTCCTCTCCCTCTTTTTCTCTCACCTCTTCCTCTTCCTCTCCCTCTCTTTCTTTCATACACCTCTTTTCCTTTCATCCCTCTCTCCTCACCGCTATCTCTCTATTTTCCTGTCTGTTTCACTCCCTACCCTCTCTCTCTTCCCCTCTTGTCTCTCTTCATGTCTGTCTCTCTCCCCCTCTCTTTCTTGATCCCCACTCTTCTCGTTCCTTCCCTTTTCTTTTTTGCTCTCGTTCTGCTATTCCTTTCTCTTTTGCTTCCCCTTCTTCCCTCTTTTTTCTCTCCCCTCTTCCTCCCCTCTTTCTTTCATACACCTCTCTTTCTTTCATCCCTCTCTCCCAACCCTCTCTCTCTTCTTGTGTTTCACACCCATCTCTCTCTATTTTCTTGTCTGTTTCACTCCCCGCTCTCTCTCTCTCTTCCTGTCTCTGTCCATCCCCTTGCCTCTGCCCACCCTCTTTCTCTTCCCCCCTTGTCTCTCTTCATATCTGTCTCTCTCCTCTCTTTCTTGATCCCCACTCCTCGTGTTCCTTCCCTTTTCTTTTTCCTCTTGTTTTGCTATTCCTTTCTCTTTTTCTCTCCCCTCTTTCCCTTTTTTTTCTCTCCCCTCTTCCTCTTCCTCTCCCTCTCTTTCTTTCATACACCTCTCTTTCTTTCATCCCTCTCTCCCCACCCCTCTCGCTCTATTTTCTTGTCTGTTTCACTCCCCTCTCTCTCTTCCCCCCTTGTCTCTCTTCATGTCTGTCTCTCCCCTGCTCTCTTTCTTGACCCCCACTCTTCTCGTTCCTTCCCTTCTCTTTTTTCCTCTCGTTCTGCTATTCCTTTCTCTTTTTCTTCCTCCTCTTCCTTTCCCTCTCTTTCTTTCATACACCTCTGTTTCTTTCATCCCTCTGTCCCCACCCCTGTCTCTCTATTTTGTTGTCTGTTTCACTCGCTCCACCCTCTCTCCCTCTCTCTCTCTCTTCCACCCTTGTCTCTCTTCATGTCTGCCTCTCTCCTCCTCTCTTGCTTGATCCCCACTCTTCTCGTTCCTTTCCTTTCTTTTTTCCTCTTGTTCTGCTATTCCTTTCTCTTTTTCTTCATCCTCTCCCTCTTTTTCTCTCACCTCTTCCTCTTCCTCTCCCTCTCTTTCTTTCATACACCTCTCTTCCTTTCATCCCTCTCTCCTCACCGCTATCTCTCTATTTTCCTGTCTGTTTCACTCCCTACCCTCTCTGTCTTCCCCTCTTGTCTCTCTTCATGTCTGTCTCTCTCCCCCTCTCTTTCTTGATCCCCACTCTTCTCGTTCCTTCCCTTTTCTTTTTTGCTCTCGTTCTGTTATTCCTTTCTCTTTTTCTTCCCCTTCTTCCCTCTTTTTTCTCTCCCCTCTTCCTCCCCTCTTTCTTTCATACACCTCTCTTACTTTCATCCCTCTCTCCCAACCCTCTCTCTCTTCTTGTGTTTCACACCCATCTCTCTCTATTTTCTTGTCTGTTTCACTCCCCGCTCTCTCTCTCTCTTCCTATCTCTGTCCATCCCCTTGCCTCTGCCCACCCTCTCTCTCTCCCCCCCTTGCCTCTCTTCATATCTGTCTCTCTCCTCTCTTTCTTGATCCCCACTCCTCGTGTTCCTTCCCTTTTCTTTTTTCCTCTTGTTTTGCTATTCCTTTCTCTTTTTCTCTCCACTCTTCCCCTTTTTTTTCTCTCCCCTCTTCCTCTTCCTCTCCCTCTCTTTCTTTCATACACCTCTCTTTCTTTCATTCCTCTCTCCCCACCCCTCTCTCTCTATTTTCTTGTCTGTTTCACTCCCCACCCTCTCTCTCTTCCCCCCTTGTCTCTCTTCATGTCTGTCTCTCCCCTCCTCTCTTTCTTGATCCCCACTCTTCTCGTTCCTTCCCTTCTCTTTTTTCCTCTCGTTCTGCTATTTATTTCTCTTTTTCTTCCCCCTCTTCCTCTTTTTCCTCTCCCCTTTTCCTCTCCCTGTTTCTTTCTCCCACCCATCCGACTTCCCCCCTCTCTCTCTCTCTCTCTCTCTCTCTCTGATCCCCTCTCTCCCTCTCTACGTCGCCGCCCCTGGTTTCGATCGATTATTGTAAAAGGCATAAATTTACAAAGCCAGCGGGGTAGCAGCGCTAAAACGTCCGCAGAATGTCGCTGATTACGACAACCCTCTATTCGAGCAGGGCGCCCGGCCGGGAAAATAGGGAAGGAGCGTTCGCTATCGATAGCTCCCTGATAAATGCCCGCGCTCTCCCTTCTTTAGTGTAATGACCGCTCGCACTTTATCGATTTTTCCAGAGGGCCGTATACATAATCTGCATTATAATCCGGCCGCTAAAATAAGGCGCAGCCGAGCCCGCCAAGCATTCCGCCCCGCAGCTGCCGCTGCGGCAGGTCGCTCCTCGGTGCGCCTTGGCGAGGGTCGTTGCGCTCGGTGGTTCCTCGGAGCCTTGAATGGGACCAGAGATCCCAAGCGACACGGTCCTGTGGCCGCGATGAATCGGGCCCCGCAAGGCGAGCGTGGCTGCTGCTCCTTATGAGCGAACGGAAATGTGCGCACGTTGGACGTCAGGACGTTGACTTACGACGGCTGGACCGGACCCTCGGAACTATCATCGTTGTCGTTGGAAGCAGCGAAGAGGGTTTTAAATGCAATTTCCTTCACCTGTATAGCGAGGGCACCACCTTGTGCTCGTGAGACCCCGGCATTTGGAGTTACCCGGTATGTGAATGTCAACACCTCCAACCCAGGTAACATATTTCAATGCTCATGCTCCGGGGGGAATACGAAGGTGTTTGATGTGCCGCGGTGATCGTAGGTAATGGAGGCAAAAAGAAAAGAAAATCCATCTCGATACGTCGCAGATCCCTTCTGCTGCAATGTGACGTCATAAGTGTGTTTTCCCTACCAATACCTTCTCGGCCAAACACCACGAAGATCTCGTTCGACGTTGTAATGACGAACACAACGGTCGGTGCAGCATTTGTACATCCGAGAGGGAAAGCTTTGGGTGTGTCGGTTCATAAATCGATCATTGGGTGGATTCTCTGACTCCCAGAAAATAGCAAGGTCCATCTGTCGCCATATTGTAGGCCTACTACATTTATTATATTGTTATTGTTGTTCGACTTGATGTGCAAAGTGCGTCCTGTTGCTATAATTAATGCACAACCTGAAGACCCTATGCGAATTTTTCGTCTTTGAAACGTTTTGGGTGGAGTCACCTGGTGCACCCCTCCTCCGAGCAGGGCTATTAGAACCCCCTCCTCTACCCAATATGGTCGTCTCCCACTGCTGTGCTTTGCTGGCCGCAGCCGGCCTGCCCTCCCATTTTCTCCCTGCGGGTTCCTCTTCGCCGACTCCAGCGATCGATACGTCTCTGATCAGTGCTGGGCCGGGGGAAGGGAGGGAAGCAGGGCGACCATGGCGGGGGAGATGCGGGCACAGTTGGGGTTTGGAACGTGGAAGGGTGTGGGGTGCATGTAAAAAGCAAGCCGTTCCCAGCACACCTAAAAGCAGGAAAGCTGGCGCGTCGCACCAGGAATTTGCCTTGCAAAGCCCTTTTATATTTGGCCCTGTTGGCGGTGAGGGTGGGAAGGGGCGGAGGGTCACGTGGGGTGGCTGAGGGAGCACGCGCGGGGTCGAAGGCCCACAGAATACTTTGTTCTCACTCGTTGGGCGAACCAAGCCGCCTTGAACGGCCGTTCGAGAGTATCATTAAGGTCTTATCCCGTCCGAGGGGGGCGCACATATAATGAAAGCGACACAGTTACGTCGTAGTTCGTTTGGGGTGAATTAGCAGAGTGTAAAAATGGCGGAAGCTGCAGGCCTCATGGGGGTGGGGGTGCTTTAGCATCTAGTCCGTGCTTCAAACTGCGTGATGGAGACTAGTGATCAAATGCCACAACCACACGTACTTGGGTGACCCGGACCCCCACCACCATCCACTCACGTCGCTCTACAAAAGGCATATTTACCTCCACCACCAAAGGTGGATGGAGGTTATGTTTTCACACCTGTCCGTTTGTGAACAAAATATATCAAAAAGTTGTGGACGGAATGGGAAATTTTTTGGCAGAGATGTAGTGTATGTGGCAAGGACGAAATGATTATGTTTTGGTGAAGATCAGGATTCGGATGCGGCTACTAGAATTTTTAAGTGATTCTTCACCATTGGGAGATCGGGCCAAAAACGATACATAGCAGGGTATCTCAAAAAGTTTTGGACGGATTTGGACGAAACCTGTTGGGCAGATTGTGTGTGTGACAAGGAAGAATCGATTCGATTTTGGTGAAGATCTGAATATGGATTCGGATATGAGCATTATTTAATTTTTTAAGTGATTCTTCACCATTGGGAGATAGGGCTAAAAACGATACATAGCAGGATATCTCAAAAAGTTGTGGACGGATTTGGACGAACCTTGGTGGACTGGTTGGGTGTCTGACAAGGACGATTTGATTCGATTTTGGTGAATATCTGAATATGGATTCGGATATGAGCATTATTTAATTTTTTTAAGTGATTCTTCACCATTGGGAGATCGGGCCAAAACGATACATAGCAGGGTATCTCAAAACGTTGTGGACGGATTTGGACGAAACATGGTGGACTGGTTGGGTGTCTGACAAGGACGATTTGATTCGATTTTGGTGAATATCTGAATATGGATTCGGATATGAGCATTATTTAATTTTTTTAAGTGATTCTTCACCATTGGGAGATCGGGCCAAAACGATACATAGCAGGGTATCTCAAAACGTTGTGGACGGATTTGGACGAAACATGGTGGACTGGTTGGGTGTCTGACAAGGACGATTTGATTCGATTTTGGTGAATATCTGAATATGGATTCGGATATGAGAATTATTTATTTGCAAGTGAATCTTCACCATTGGGAGAAAGGGCCAAAAACGATACATAACAGGATATCTCAAAAAGTTTTGGACGGATTTGGATGAAACGTGTTGGACAGATTGTGTGTGTGACAAGGAAGAAGCGATTCGATTTTGGTGAAGATCTGAATATGGATTCGGATATGAGAATTATTTAATTTTTTAAGTGATTCTTCACCATTGGGAGATCGGGCCAAAAACGATACATAGCAAGATATCTCCAAAAGTTGTGGACGGATTTGGACGAAACTTGTTGGACACGTTGGGTTTCTGACAAGGACGATTCGATTCGATTCTGGTGAAGATCCGGATCCAGCTAGTAGAATTTTTAAAGTGATTCTTCACCATTGAGTGATATGGCCAACCAGGTGGAGGTATGCTCTCTACTGAGTGCCGTTCTAGTTGGTAAACGTGTTGGCTCTGTCTATAATCGGCCATGCAGCAGTGAGTGTTGTATTGTAGGTTCGCCGAGAAAAAGAGCTGCAGCTGCTGCCGCTTCACAACCACCCGATCGATCGAATCCCGCACTGCGACGAGCTCCCGCTTCCCTCGCTTCCTCCATCACGGACATGTAAATGTACATGCAGCGCACACACGCTCGCGAGGTGATTTGACCGCTGCTTCAAACCGTAGTCTTGACAACAGCAAAACAACAACGACAATTTCACACCGCAATTCTCTGTTGCCCAAGTATTAATCTTC
>NC_136266.1:40187079-40197079 GCF_964187855.1 Myxine glutinosa | reverse complement strand
GACTATACTTCCATAGTGTGTACACATATATATGCAAGTTAAAAATGAGATCAGCATTTCGCTTATTGAAGAAACCACCTGGTGTGCATCGCCCTCAACGGTGTGCAGTTTGTGTAGGAGAAACTCACTTCATCCAGCATCTCTGCAGTCGCTGAATGCGCGTGTCAGTCAATACAGTGTGTTACTGCGAAGAAACAGGACAAGAACATTTGGTGACAGACCAGGGGAAATTGAGATTTGTCATCCTTCGATTTGCTAAAAACTCACAAACTGACATGGCGTCCTGCAAACGTCCTGTTCTCTCGTTAAATGCATTTCTGAGTGACGGTGTTCAACTTTCGACCTCAGCCTTTACAAGATGACTCCATGTGCAAGACGTTTGTTTGAGGACCACTGTGATCATCGCTCTGATCTTGTGTGGGACACGTTGGTAGTACGCTAGACTCCATAGCAGTCGAAAGATGTCACCTTTAACAAACCGGTTGAAATCGCCCAAATGGTATGGGCAACACAAGGCAAGCTATTCTTCTTCTTCACAAAATCTTGAATTTCTTACGGATTTGTTGAACAAAAAATGACGTTTATGAGCTGCTCAATATTCACTGAAATGTAAATATTTAAGACCGACCTCTCTCGTGTGAGGAGACCCATCAATAATTACATTACTTATTGTCAATATACCTGAAACTCCATTGTTTTGTAGACAGACAATGGCACATCTTTCTGGAAGGGGAGGTACGTTTGAGTTACCCATCATGTTGCATGTTCTGTTCGGTTACGCCCATGGTTCACGAACAAGACATTACAAGTTATCACTGTATCATGGGTGGGAGGCCATGAGCAAACAGACAATGCAGAAACGGTGAATGCTAGAGCATGAAACCAATAAATTCCACATTCCTGTAGCACCTTCAGTCGCACGTCAGACATAGACAGCAGGTTCGTGAAGGACTTCCATGAAAAACGTACCCGTTTGAATGGTTATATACCCAGTAAAAGGCGAATCTGCATATGGCAATCTGCGAATGTCACGCTTAGAACGCAGAAACCCTCACAGCATTTCGTCATTCACTTGAACTCAATATCTCTATTTTCATTCCAAACAGCATAACTCCAATCACAAATTAAATAACATTAATATAAAAAAAATAAACTTTTACCAACATTCGTGGCATAAACAAATATTTAAATCCAGATGTGAAGTAGTTCCGTACGGTTGGGTGAATACAATTAAGAATTCAAAATCGTAATTGTATTCACTCAATTCCAAACGACATTCCAATCATAAATTGTTACTTTAACAAAATGCTATTTTAAATGATGGTTGTATTGGGATATTATCAAAGCAGCTCATTGCCGTCATCTGCCCACTTCCGGATTCGCGCAAGGTTCATATCGAGTTATTTTCAAAATCATAATTTTATTGAGGATTTTTTGAAACCTCCTACCTACCTTACAACATCCGCTGGCACCCCAAAATGTTCCACAGGAGGATTTGGTGGCGTTAGCCCAAAAACTGAGGGAGTATTTTAGGGATGGACGGATGGACACTCCTATTTTATATATATATATATGTATATATATATATATATATATATATATATATATATATATATATATATATATATATATGTCTTAGGGTGGGTTAAACCTTCACAATGTGGAGAGGAACCTTTGATTTAGGCAATTATTATTCGACACATTATGTTATATTCTTTCTTGAGAACAAAAAAAACCACTTCCAATTCTTTATATTACAAGCAATTGACTTCCGAGAAATCATAGAAACGTAATTGTTGGATGTCCCATAGAAAAAATTCAATCCTTTGGATAATTTCTGGCGTTTTATCACTGTGAGAAATCATTCATTTGATACATTAAGTATAAAAGGTTTGATTTTTCAATGTACTCTTCATGGACCTAGTTATGGGATATAAAAAAAACGATGTTAATGGAGTGCAGGATCGTATTATTTCCCATCCCGATATCGCACTTCTTGTTCGCTATTCAGAATGGGAAACGATCGGGGATTCATTGGCTTTGATCAACAAAGCGCTTGCCACAGCTCGGCTCGAATTTGGGTAGAGGGGGAGCGAGAGAGAGAGAGAGAGAAATGATGAGTTATTGAGATATTGATGGAGAGAGAGAAATGGAGAGTTATTGAGATATTGATGGAGAGAGAGAAATGGAGAGTTATTGAGATATTGATGGAGAGAGAGAGATGGAGATGGAAAGCTGTGTGCAGACCACTTCCAAATTCCTTTTGCCTCATGAAACACAAAACACTGAGACAAACCGACTTACATTTACAGAATCAGCACACTCAAAATAATACCAAAAAAACTCAAAATAAATAATACAAAATGGCCTTAAAACGATCATTCATTCATTCATATTCAATCATTATACATACAAAACACCTTAACAAATGTACTGGCTATCAGTCGAGCACTTAGTTTTGACAGAGAGAGAATGAAGGAGTGTGTGTGTGTGTGTGTGTGTGTGTGTGTGTGTGTGTGTGTGTGTGTGTGTGTGTGTGTGTGTTTGTTTGTTTGTTTGTGTAAAACAGCCAATATAAATAACCGGTTTTTGTTTTTTAATACATTTCAGGCTCGTGGAAGAGCTTGGACACAGACAGATCAGGACGCAGCATAACAAAGGGAACAGCAGGAGAACGGGAAAATTCCAACAGCAGGGTGGAGGGAGAAATAGATGGTGACGAACAAATAAGGGATGCAGGTAACGATGAGGGATAGGGGACAATGCAAGGTGTGGACAAGATGGATACATCAGCAAAATTTTGAGAGAGTGTGGGTGGTTAAATGAGTGTAGAAAATATTTGAATAACATATTTTCGATGAGATGATGTTTGAATATTTGAATAACGGTTTGATCCAGAGGTAAATGGGTTTGTCAAGCTGGGTGGTGGACATGTTATATTTCAGGAAACAAGATGTGCATGATTTAATGTATTATGATATAATAAGATGTGTGTGTGTGATGGGAGCTATAAATATGTGATAATACATTAAATCCTGTAGCGAGTAAAGTTTGATTAGTGATATTGCATTGATGGGTTGACTGACTGTCCCGAGGCAACTGGAGTTGTAGATCTACTGATGTCTGTAATCTAATGATGTGGATCCATGACCAAGGTTGTGGATCTGCTAATGTAGGTAATCTACTGATGTGGATCCATGACAGAGGTTGTGGATCTACTGATGTAGGTAATCTACTGATGTGGAGCCATGACAGAGGTTGTGGATCTGCTGATATTGGTAATCTACTGATGTGGATGCATGACAGAGGTTGTGGATCTACTGATGTAGGTAATCTACTGATGTGGATCCATGACAGAGGTTGTGGATCTGCTGATATTGGTAATCTACTGATGTGGATGCATGACCAAGGTTGTGGATCTGCTAATGTAGGTAATCTACTGATGTGGATCCATGACAGAGGTTGTGGATCTGCTGATATTGGTAATCTACTGATGTGGATCCATGACTGAGGTTGTGGATCTACTGATGTAGGTAATCTACTGATGTGGATCCATGACCGAGGTTGTGGATCTACTGATGTAGGTAATCTACTGATGTGGAGCCATGACAGAGGTTGTGGATCCGCCGTTTGGAGAGGTTCTGGGCTGAGAGGATCGAAACCTCGAGGAAGAACGGTGCCCAGCTGAGGATCTGTGCGATAGGGAAACCAGTCAGTTGCTTACAGGATAAGGTTCTTACTTTAGGTAAGGGAACTATGTTTTGAGGTTTACTATTTGAATAGAGTTTAAAAAATGATGATGTAATATTAGTATCATTTACAGCAATCCTTCAAATGAAACTGTATTCTATTTTAGGAATAGCTGAAACTGTACAATCAATTAAATATGTGTGTGTGTGTGTGTGTATGTGTGTGTGTTTGTGTGTGTGTGTGTGTGTGTGTGTGTGTCTGTGTGTGCGTGTCTGTGTGTGTGAGTGTGTGTGTGACAATATGTGTGTGAATATGTGTGTGTATATATACAGACTTGGCATTTAAAATGGAATATATATTTTTTCTTGACTTGGGTTTACTTTCTTAACTCGGTATATCAATCTGGTGAATTTCTTTTACACTTTGGTGATTTATTTGTTGAAAGAACCATGTCACTGATTGTCTGTCGCAGCAAGAAGTCAACAACAGGATTATATCACAGGTGGCGTGGCAAAATGTACGGACAGGTGCATTTGATGATTGGCTTCACAGTCGGGTATACAAGGGTTGTTGCGTTCTGTATTAGGGGAAAACAACTGCTGCACGTCTCCAAAAGTTATTGCTGCTTCCTGTGGAGATGGTCCGTCAACTCGACAATGCTGTTTGTCATGGAGTGGTGGCTTTACGAAATTACGGCATGAAACAGCGTGCTATTGCTCGGCAGTATGGCATCACTCAAGGTCAGGTGTCAAAGATCCTGAAACGAAATGCTCAGAGGGGTGTCCCTACTCCAATACCGAGGCCAGGACGTCCCAGCAGAACCACAAGGAGGGATGATCGCCAGCTGCACCGGTTAGTCTGCAATGGCCGTACCAAGTCAGCTAATCGGCTTAGGGTTGAGTGGCAGCAACTGACAAATGTGCCTGTACCCAGAAGGATAGTCAACCAATGACTGGTTCAAGCAGGCTATCGTGCCAGGCGTCCCCTGAGAAAGCCATGCCTGACCAGACAACACCGCCAGCGCCGATTGCAGTGGGCCAGAGAGCACCGTCAATGGCAGCCAGGACACTGGAATCACGTGACCTTCAGTGACGAGTCTAGATTTCTGGTCTATCGTCAAGATGGCCGTGTCCGTGTGCGCAGACAAGTGCATGAAGCCTACAACAAAGATTGTATAGTGCCAAGAGTCCAAGCTGGAGGTGGTGGGGTGACCGTTTGGGCTGCTTTTCATGCAGGGGGAAAAACTGACCTTGTTGTTCTGAATGGAAACCTGAACCAGTTAAAGTACAGGGCCATTCTGGAAGAAACATTGCTTCCATTTGCTCATGCAGCCTTTCGAGGAAACTTTGTCTTCCAAGATGACAATGCACGGCCTCATCGTGCTCGCATGGTCCAACACTTTCTTGCTGACCGTGGTGTAAAGCATATGGAGTGGCCTGCCACGTCCCCGGATATGAATCCGACAGAGAACTTGTAGGCAGAATTAACGCGTCAAATCGACCACTTGGACCAGCAGCCGACCTCTGTGCGTGAATTGCAGCAGGCTATTGTCACTGCATGGCAAGCGATTCCTGTCCAAACCATGGCAAATCTCGTGAACAGCATGCCTCAACGTGTATGTGCTCTCCTGAATGCTCGTGGAGGTTACACGAAGTACTGAACTGTAATTTTACTGTCCGTAATCCCAGTCGTAATTTAACTTTTGTTTTTGTTAAAAAAAAATTTGGTTAATGTGCAAAATAAAGAGATACTTCTGGAAAACGTACAGAAGTTTAACACAGTACTGTCCATGAATTGAGTTTGATATCAGTTTACATCACTTTCAAGGATCAATTTATTTGTTTCGAAATGTCAAATGTGGTTTTTGTTTCTTTTAAAGGTCACATTAACAAAATCTGGAATAATTTCAACATAATTCCAATGAACTTTTGGTTCTAAGTCATCTTGAAAAGTAAATTCACCGCCCACAAAAGAAATATTCCATATTAAATGCCAAGTCTGTATATATATATATATACGGTGGATTCAGAAAGTATACAGACCACTTCACTTTTTTCACATTTTGTTATGTTGCAGCCTTTTTTTTTTTTTTTTTGTATACATAAATCGAGGCTCGTGAAAGAGCTAACATTTATCACACAAACAAATCAAACAGACAAACAAACAAAGTGTATAAAGAGGGGAGCGGTAGACATGATGGGGAGTGAAGGGGAAGCACATAAACACAACATTTGTGAGGGACATCGGGAATGTGTAGGAGGGAGAGGGCTTGGGGGGAGGCGGCGTGGGAAAGGGGTGTGGGGGGTGTGGGGTGGGAGAAGTATAAACACAAGGACACCAAGAACTTCCAGGAAAGCAGTTTATATTTCAAGAAAGAGGATTTTGGGGTGAAATTAGCAGAGGTAAAAAAGATCAAGGTTTTGGATGGGGGAAGATAAGAGATGGTGGTGAACAGCTGTTTTAAAGACCTGGAGGGAGGAGTGGGATTGAAGGGAGTGGGGGAGTTTGTTCCAGAGGCGGGAGAAAAGAGGAATGAAAGAGTGAAGGTGAGCAGAGAGTCTTGATTTTGGCAGTTTAACCATAAGAGGGTTGCAGGCAGATCTTGTGCGACGTTTAGGAATATTTGGGGGACAGAGCCCAGAGAGAGCTGGAGGAGCAAGGCCGGAGAGGAGTCGGTAGAAGACAGAAAGACCACCAACCTGCCTGCGGTGAGTAAGTGAAAGGCCCTCTTATGAAAGGAGGTAGCTTCATCACAGGAGATTCCAATGATTCTGAACGCTCTGGTTTCAACAGCGTGAAGACGAGCTAGGTGTGAGGCAGGAGCACCAGCCCAGAGGGGAGAGCAGTAATCCATTGAGCTGCGGATGAAAGCCTTGTATGTGGTGAGGAGCTCAGGTGTGCCAAGGAAGGACTTCGCACAACGGAGGATGCCCAGTCGGCGACTGGCTTTGGAGGCCAGATTTGAAATGTGGTTTTCCCAGGAAAGATCATGCCGGATAGTGAGACCCAAAAGCTTGAGTGACAGAACTTCTTGGAGAGGATTATTCAGAAAGTGGATGGGAGGGTTGTCCAGTCGGTCTTTTCGGAGAGACATCGTAAGAGTGAGATTTGTCAGGATTGAAAGACATGTTCCACTTGTTTGCCCAGTCTGTGATTTTGTCCAGGTCTGCAGAGAGTGAGGAGGCTGCAGACTGCCGATCTGAGGGATGAGGAATGGAGCGGCAGAGAGTGGAGTCATCAGCAAAGAGATAGAGAGGATTTTCAAGAGAGTCGGAGAGATCATTTATGAAGACCAGAAAAAGCACAGGGCCCAGAACACTGCCTTGGGGAACTCCAGCCTGAACAGGAAGAGGAGATGAGAGAAACCCATTCAGGGCCACACGTTGACTACGACTAGAGAGGAAGTCTGCCAGCCATGCGTGGAGATTTCCATGGATACCAAAGGAGGAGAGTTTGGTGAACAGAGCGGGGTGCCAGACCGTATCGAAGGCACGTGATATGTCGAGGGAGACAGCTCTAATTTCCTGTTTGGCATTGCGGACCTCCATCCATTGTTGAGACAGCAGAAGCAGCATGTCCAGAGTAGAGTGACCTGGTCTGAAACCAAATTGATGATCAGAGATCAAGCCGTTGGAGGAGAGGAAAGATTTCATATCCGAAGCAATGATGGATTCCATGACTTTGCTGATAATTGGGAGAAGGCTCATTGGTCTGTAGTTGCTAGGATCTGTTTTTGCACATTTTTTGTGTAAAGCGGTGATGTTGGCTGATTTCCAAGCAGATGGCAGTTGACCTTGAGCAAAAGAGAGGGTGAAGAGGACAGAGAGAGGGAGTGAAAGAGCGGAAGAACAGGATTTTAGGACCCGTGGGCTGATGCCGTCAGTTCCAGTTGCAGAATCAGATTCGAGGGTTGACAGAAACTTTTCCACCTTGTCAGGAGGAAAGGACACAGAGTCCAGGAGCAGCTGGGTATGACTGGGTACGGTGGGTACAGAGAGGGATGGGTTTGGGACACAAGATTTAGAGGCAAACACAGAGTTGAGGCATTCAGCTTTTTCACGTGCGGAGTCAGCTGTGTAGCCGTTTGAGGTAAGGGAGGGGATGGAGGGGGAACAAACACCAGAAACAGATTTGACCAGACGCCACCAGGATTTGGAAGAGGGAGACAGATAAGAGAGTTCGGTCTTGAGAACGGAGAGATATTGTTTCCTGGCTCTCCTGAGGGTGGACACACACTTGTTTCGGGCTTTGTGAAAGGAAATGAGATTTCCTTCTGTTGGATTTGCTTTACAGGAGACGAAGGCAAGTTGTTTCTGGGCAACAGCCTCACCACAAGATTCCGTGTACCATGGACGGGAGGAAGTGTAAGACAACTGAAGACGAGATGAGATAAATCTGTGCATCAGAGAGAGAGAGCAATTTACTTTGGAAGAATTCCCAGGATGAGTTGATGTTAGAGGTGGTAGAGATGGGAGACCAGTCCAGATGATTGATGGCTGCCTGAAGACCGAGCCAGTTGGCCTGAGTGAAATGCCAGACTCGTTGACACTGAGGAGGCTCCCTGAGAATGGTCAGAGAGATGTCCACTTTAACAAGCACATGATCAGATGAACCGATTGGAGCAGAAGAAGAGCAGCAGACATTTTCAGGGAAGTTAGTCATAACCAAGTCCAGAATAGAAGATGCTCCGTTGACTGAGATCCGGGTCGGGAAATTGACAGATTGTGTCAGTCCCAGTGAGTCGCAGAAGTCCTTTGCTGAGGAGCCATGGCTGGTGAGGGAGGTACCCACACCCAGCCAACTGGCATGATGACAGTTGAAATCACCACATATGAGGAAGAGAGAGTTGGGATGAGTAGATAGAAGTTGGTCCATATTATCGGACAGCGAGATGTAGATGGAGTCATCACTGTTTGGTGTATGGTACAACACACATATGAACAAGAGGTGGGAGCGAAGGGGAAGCCGTAGCCAGAGGTATTCCTGGGGGTGAGGTGGAGAGAGGGCAGTGCAGGGCGATTTAGAAAGAGAGTTTTTGATAAAGATAGCAACCCCACCACCAGGACGAGGCTCAGGTCTATCATACCAGAGGAGGGAGTAACCCGGGAGAGCTACTAAAGATTCAGAGACATCATGAAGGAGGAAAGTTTATGTTAAGCAGATCACGTCTGGTTTCTCAGAAGCAACCTGTATGGAGAGATCAGTTAAGTTTGAACGAAGGCCCCGGATGTTTGAGGTCCATACCGTTAATGAAGAGGAAGGGGGAGCATCGGATACAGAACAGGGGGGAGGAGGGGTCGCGTAAGATGTGGAAGAGGAGGAAGAGGAAGGGAGAGCTGTTGAAGGTGTGTCGGAGATTTCAGAATAGGTCGGAGAAAGGGAAGGATGGGGCGGACAAAAGGTTTGATGGTGATTGGGTGAGGCACAATGAGGTGTTATTTGAGGAGGGGGAAGAGCGAAGTAGGAGGTTTGGGGAGATGGAGGTGAGAGTTGGAAGGGGGAAGAAGCGGGGAGGACGCTTTGAGGATGAGGGGTGAGAGGGGAAAATGGAGAAGAAATGAGGGTGGGGAGATCTGAAGGGGAGGGGTGAGGGGGGAGTTTATGAGGGGAGGGGTTATGGGGGAGTTTAGGAGGGAAGGGACAAGGGGAGGGATTTGAAAGGGATGGGAGATGGGGGAGATTTGGAGGGGAGGGGTGAGGGGGGAGTCTAGGAGGGGAGGGGCGAGGGGGAGTCTTGGAGGGGAGAGGTGTGGGGGGAGTTTAGGAGGGAAGGGGCAAGGGGGGAGATTTGAAAGGGATGGGTGATGGGGAGGATTTGGAGGGGAGGGGCAAGGGGGAAGATTTGAAAGGGATGGGTGATGGGGAAGATTTGGAGGGGAGGGGCAAGGGGTGAAGATTTGAAAGAGATGGGTGATGGGGAAGATTTGGAGGGGAGGGGTGAGATTGGATTTTGGTAAGTGCACGATTAATGGGAAACGAACAATTATTGGAAAATGAGTTTCGTGTGACCTTCGAGTTAAAAATACGTTTAAGGACGCTGGATGGGGGTGGAGTGCATGTGAGTTTCGGGAATGTAGAAAAGAGGCACTGTAAGAGTTGGATTTTTTTTTTGGCATGAATAGATTTGGTGAGCAAGTCGAAAGCAACCTTTTAAAGAAGAAGAAGAAAAAGGTGTTATAATATACGACAGAATACAGTACTTCAGGGGAAAGTTTAAACATTTTAAAGTTTCACAGTGAAAACTATCTGGGGAAATGGGGGAGAAACACGTCTTATACTGCCTTATGCTGAAATCGTTTAAATTCATTTT